>NW_026879685.1:0-277427 GCF_032173495.1 Musca vetustissima | reverse complement strand
TTGCAAGTCTCAGCGACAGTGGGGACTCTGGGTAGAAAACGCCATATTGCGCAAAAACTAAAATGGATGCAGTATGGATAATTCGATGGCAAGCCTTGGCCAAAGGATAATTTCACAAAAAAGGCTGAAGGCACGTGCAGTGCCGAAAGCGACAATTGCAATGAACTTTGTCCAGGTCAATTTGCGTTGCAGTGCAACCCAAAAGCTGGGTTATTATAAGGCATTTAACAAAATCGCCAATACAATATAAATTGCGATTAAATATTGTCATAATCGCAGAAAACGAAACGGCGAATTAGTACAGTGGATTATTTTGAATGGCGTTCGCTGTGGGATGTTTATTTGGTTAAAATTAATACTGAGCGTGATTATTGAATAATATATTGGTTAAAGGAATTCCTCGAACATATTATGGAGTCTGATACAAAGATGATTGGATTGTGGAGATGTAAGAAAAATCGATTATGGCTACCACATAAATAAGTCTCGTTGAAATACTCGTTTTAGACAATTTGGAGCCGATTTACCAAAATGCCCGTCCATTCGTCTATCTGGCTGGTGTGAAGAGAGCACCGGATTTTATGAAAACTTTGCACATTGAATATTTTTTCCAAACTTTAAGCATATTCGAAGATTATACCCATCTTACAGAAGATAACAAATGGTATTATAATAAAAAAAATAGCACATTTAAATATTTACTTAATAATTATGCTAAAATGAACATGTGAAAATATTTGACAAAGTTCACAGCTAACTATTTAGAATGAGGGGGATTTAAGAGGGAAATACGTGACAGAAAATGTTCCAAATATTTTATGGCATCTATAAAACAAAGATATCTTCTAGCAAAGCATATTCAACATGTAAACAGTCTAAATCAACATCCCTTAGACAATTTTATATTGTGCGGATTAAAATTGTAAATTTTTTATATTTATAAAAGAAATAACTACTATACAAATCACACACGTAACGTGTGATTTGTCATTGCAAATCATACATCGTCATACATCCGACACGAGGTGCCCGTCAAAATACCTAAAATCAATTACTACACTTTTTTAATTCCTCTAGTATTTTTATAACGCACCATACTTAGAAAAAATTATGTATGGTTAATTGCAATTGAAATTTAAATATACATATATTTCATTTAATACTCACAGTTTGGAACATTCTGATCTCTCATTGCCGATAAATTTGAAATACATATATGCTTACATATGTATGTATGTGCATTATTGAAATTAGCAAAATAATCTCATTTTGTTTTCATAAATTATTAGGTGTGTCTGGTTACTTTCCCTGCAGGAATTGTCCAGTAACTTCTTTCTGAGAGAGTAAGGTAGTTTTATTCTCTTTTGCAAGAAAAATGCGAAAAGTAAACAGACGGCATCCCTGCAGAAGCTTGCAACTAATCAGCTGATTTGTCAAAACAAACCAAAACAAACCACTGGCTACAGAGACACACTGATCTTCTTCCGTCATTTTTCTAAAAATGCTGGAAATAGTCTTTTATTTTCCTATTACATATTAATACTTACGTTTTTCTCGTTTTGTAAAGTTTTTCTCCAAAAACAATTAGTCTTGCTAATTCCAAAAAAAATTATTTTCAAATTGAAAGCACAAAAATAAATAAACAAACAATAGAAAACATCTGATTGAATGTCGATGTATGAGAAGAAGAAGAGTTGCAAGAGATTGCAAGAAGAAATTTTTCCAGCAAGAATTTGCAAACTCTCACTGAAAGAACTGTCAAAATTTCTCTCTCCAACCGCTCTCTTTTGCAGAACTTTTGGGTTAACAGACGACTTCCAGTAACAATTTGTAACAATTGTTACAAACTTTAGGGTAACCAGACACACCTATTATTGCAATATTATTATCCAGCATAACATTTGCAATGAGGAGATGATTGTCCATCTCAGTTCCGGGATGTATGAACATTTCCTGTACGAATTATTCCAAATTATTCCAGCATTTTCCTTTCAACAATATCAGACAGTTTTTTTAATAAAATCGGCAATATTTTTTGGACAAGGACGAATTTTTAATTAGCAATATCTTTGTGTAGACTTCAGCTATAATGCTCCCCGAATTTATCCGTTAGGTTGCAATATTATGAATTTAATGAAAATATTTCTAATATTTCGGCAAGGAAACCTAATTATGAGAAAAAAAAATATATTTTCCTATGGGTTCTATGTTTTAAATTGTGTTTTTAATCAATATTCTCAAAGTGCTAGGCAATTATTATAATTTATGGGTCGATTACGGATGGTAACCATAGTCAGTGTTGCCAATTTAGCACTTTTAGTGCTAGATTTAGCACTTTTTAAACTCGTTTAGCACCAAAAAAAGTGATCTAGCACCTAGCACTTTTTTAGCATTCTTTTATTTTTCAGTAATTTTTATAATTTTTGTTTCATCCCAACAAATTTTCCCGTTTTTCCATTTCATATTGACGCATTAAAATTCCCCTATGTTTCACGCGATGAATTTGATTTTCCAATGTTAAAAAAGGGACAGTAGATTTGTAAACAGGTACTTCATATGGTAACTATGATATTGTCTGCTAGTAGATTGTTTATTTGAAAAAAAACAAACAAATAAAGCGGTCCATTGGATGAGAGCGATGTTAAAAACATAAACATGAATTATGTTGGAATTTTCTGAAAACAAGTTTTTTATTCACCGGCAATCCCGAATGCCAAGTTATAACCACTTAAGAGTACCGAACAGGACCAAAATAGAAAAATTCCGGCAAACATATATTTTTATACCCTTCAACACACTATGGTACAGGGTATTATGTCATTGTGCATATGGAAACAAGATAGACATACGGTTCCTTTTGAGAATATGCATCGAATAACTTTTTAAGCCGATTTATGCATGTCCGTCCGTCTGTCTATCCATGTTAAATTGTAAACAAAGTACAAGTCGCATTTTTGATTCGAATTGGATTAAATTTGGCACAGCTCATTTATTTGGGGAAATAGATGGTGCACCAAAGTCCCTATTATTCCTTCGATTTGCACGAAATTTGGCATAGCGTACTGAATTGAGTCTAGAATGATGAGTGGTGAGTTTCGAGAAAATCGGTCCAGATTTCGATATATGTAGCTCCCATATATATTTTCGTCCGATTTATGTAAATGGTGCACCAAAGTCCCAATATATCCTACGATTTGCTTGAAATTTGGCATATGGTACTGAATTAAGTCTAGAAAGATCTATGTTAAAGTTCATGAATATCGGTTCAGATTTAGATATAGCCGATTTTAGGTAAATAGGATACTGAATTGAGTCTAGAATGATGAGTGAAATGTTTCGGAAAAATCGGTTCAGATTTTGATATAGCTCCCAAATGTACATATATATTCACCCGATTTTGCATTAATGGTGCGCCGAATTTCTAATATTTATGCGATTAGCACGAAATTTTGTACAGCGTATCAAATTGAGACTAGAATGACGTTATTGCGTTTTGTTGAAATTGGTGCAGATGAAGCCATAGCTTCCATATGTATTTTGAAAGGGTATCTGATTGAAATTGCTTGATAATTGTCTTCGTATGCTAACCTCCAAAATCCAGCAATGTGAAATTACAGTTACTTTGGGGTGCTGCCGTTAACCAGCTACCCCTAAATATGTAATTTAATAATTTCTGATAATGAGATTTTTTACTCAATTTGAAATATGAAATTGAAGCCAATGCGATTGTAAAACGTGTTTATGAGGGCTACCCGTAAAAGTGGACCAATGTTGATAATTTTTAGTAATAAGACTTTCTACCCAGGAGGAATCCGAAATACAAAACCGCATATTAGGTTGAAAAATGTGCCCAAAACCTTAAAAAATCAAATATTAGTTATGGTGTACCCAAAAAAGACCGATATATTTAATTTCCAATACCAAATGTCCTAGGAATACTGCAATATATGGGCAAAATTCCAAAGCTCTGTTTTCAATATTGCGACCTCAATCGGACGAACATGGCTAAATCGGCAAGGAGTAGCCTTTAAGAATAAATGGGGTCTCTGATGAATATTACATTATTACATATAAATAATTTTGTTCATTTAATTTTTTAGCACTTTTTTCTGGCACTTTTTTAAAATTTCTAGCACTTTCTAGCATTTTTTTTTCTCAACAGAGTTTTGGCAACACTGACCACAGTTTAGTGGCGTTGCTAGTTGCCAAATTTGAATTATAGATGACAACTGTTGTCAACTTCAGTTGCTTCAAATAGTTTTTTTTTCGGCAACCATTTATTTCTGGTTGCTGTTTAGTCGTGTTTAGCAATAATAACTGAAATTTTTAGCCTTCTAATAATGGTTAAAATTACTACCAAAGAACAGTTTGAGGTCCTAATTGCGCGGATGGAAGCTCACCCAAATGTAGTACTCGGCGTGCGGGCTTTTGGTCAAACCAAAGCCCGTACCTATGATGTGTGGAAGGCCATGGCGCAAAATAAAAGAAACCATAACATCACCGGTGGTGGACCATCGCAAGAAGTATCGTTATCAGCATTGGAGCAGGCGGCAGCAGACCTGTTTCAAATGGATTTGACATTAAATCCAGAAGGTGACCTATTTGGGGTTATATCAGATACATTGGATGTGGAGGAACTGCTTGAAATCGAGTCAAATACTGACAAGAAAGAGGAAAATACAGTGAAACAAGTTAAGATGGGCAACGAATGCCAGAATTGACGAAAAAGAGTACGAACGGAAGATAAAAAGGTCGATATACTAAAAGAGCAAACGGCAACTCTAAGAGAACTTTCGTGTGTGCCATATATGCATCCGACAACACCCGGGAACTTTGTTTTTGAATAGAAAAATGTTTATGGGCCGATTACGGATGGTAACCATAGATTAGTGGCGTTGCCAAATTTGAATTATGGATGGCAACTGTTGCCAACTTCAGTTGCTTTAAATATAATTTTTCGGCAACCATTTATTTCTGGTTGCTGTTTAGTCGTGTTTAGCAAAAAGAACTGAAATTTGGTTGGAATAATGGTTAAAATTACTACAAAATGGCGAACATCTTCTTTTGGGACCATGATATGTACGTGTATGCCATCTATACATCCGACAATACCCGGAAACTTTGTTTTCGAATAAAAAAATTATTCTTCCCCTTTTGCTCCTCTGTTAATTTGGAAACAACCTTAGTCGGACAACTTCGGTCAAAACCACCGACATTGTGGATTGAGCCAAGGTTGAAGTCATTGCCTCCGCAAAAAACCTCAGAGCTGCACACACTTTTAAGAGTGGAGGAATTGCTTTTGATCGTCGGGCTTTTCGGAAACCAGAGTTTAATGCTTCAACTAAGTACACGACGTCGTCTTTTGGTAGCCGAAAATACGCCTTAAAGCTAAAATGAACATTTGATTGAACATTTCTCTAAACATAAACGTCTACTCACAGTACGGATGGTAGTTCTAATGGATTTGATTTATCTATTAAATTTCTTCTAATAGATGATACGCTGCACATAATTTTCATCATCAAAAAATAGTTTCAATGAATTATCACTTAAAATTATTTTTTTTCTGAAATATTCTATTCAATTTTTTTTGTTGACAATACTTCTAGTTGCAAAAGTGTGAAAACTGTATTATCGACAGTAACTGAGAAAAGTTGATATTCATAATGTTAAGTTTTATTTCAGTGGCGTCGACAGTTGAAATCGCAACTGGAGTTTGGTTGCTATCCATAATCGACCCATTATTCTTCCCTTTTTCCTCCTCTGTTAATTTGGAAGTCATCCAAATTTTGCACAGTCTTTCCTCTATTAGCCGGACAACTTCAGTCAAAACCACCGACATTGTGGTTTGATCCATGCCAAGGTTGGAGGTATTGCAATGGGACTTTTGAAAATTTCCCTCAGCAAAAAACCTCAGAACTGCACACACTTTTAAGAGAGGAGAAATTGCTGTTGACCGTCGTACTTTTCGGTAACCAGGATATAATGCGTCAACTAAGTACACAACGGCATCTTTTGGTAGCCGGAAATACTCCTTAAAGCTAAAATGAGCAGTGGATTGAACATTTCTCTAAACATAAACACCTACTCACAGTAGTGTCAAAACAGTATTATCGACGGCAACTGAGAAAAGTTGATATTCATAATGTTAAGTTTTATTTCAGTGGCGTTGTCAGTTGAAATCGCAACTGGATTTTGGTTGCTTTCCAAAATCGACCCATTAATATTATTTATTTACTCTAAAAATAAAACTAATATGCTATGAGAATCCAAAATATTACATTTAATTTGGTTGAAAATTCCTAAAATACCGAATATTACCACCATATGGTGGAAAGGCATAGGCATAGCTCCCATATAAGGGTATTTTGGGGTTCTGGAACGTGTCATTGACATCTAAATTGTAGTATTTTTGGGATGTTCCACCATACCATGCGTCATCAATATCGGTTCACTTTTTGGGGTTTTTGGAAAAAATTAGCAATCAAAATTGCTGAAATTTGTATTTTGTGAACATTATGGTATACAACAATCGATTGGTACAATTGTCGGTATAGGCATACTCTTTGGTATGTTCCCTATATTTTCATTTCAAGTACCTGTCAGTATACCTGTGGTGGAGATTATCCAAAGTTCGGCCCGCCCGAAAATTCGGTGGAAAAATATTTTGGAGGATTGCCAAATTACAGCCACTACAATGGGCTAAAACCTGGAAAATATGAACAATGTGGTGCTACCCTTATATGAAGGCTATGTCAAAACTTAGACGTATTTAAAAACTTTCTGTATGTATATATTTCAGACTGAAATAGCCCTTTATACAATACAGAAAATTACAGCTAATTTGATTAAAACACAAGCCCAAACTCCCCAAATTACCGAAAATTTGAATTTAGCGTTATATGGAGTGACCCTAAAAATGGATTAATGTAGATGATTTTTAGCAGGAACATTTTCTACCAAGTGCGAACCCAAAATATGAAATAACAGCTTATTTGATTGAAATACGTGCTCAAAAGACCCAACAGATATTGGAGTATTCTGTAGTGTCAGTAGGTGTTGCCGACAAATATATACCCTCATCCTAAGGTTTGCGGAGGAGGTCTTCGGAGTTATACACAGGTTTTATTATTCGTTTTATATAAGGTACATATATCGTCAGCTAAAATGCAAAAAGGCGTAACTAACAAAAAATTGAAAATCGACTTTTTGAATGAATATTGTGAATGTCAATAAGCTACATGTTTTGACAAAGTTTTACACGTCTGCGGCCAAAAAAGGAGATTCTATTAACAAAAAACAAAAAGACGTAACTACAAGTGGGTTTATTTGATAAATGCAAAAAGGCGTAACTAACAACAAATTCAGGTTTTTACTTAATTATTATGACAGCCAATAAACTAAATAACTAAATTTGTTAAAAAAATTATAGTCTATTATTCGTCATATGCAATATCACCTTGCTGGGCATACTTTTTCATTTCACATGACATGTTTATAGTTTTCATTCAAAACAGTTTTTTGCTTCTCCTACACAATTATGCTTTAGTTAGTTACTCCTTTTTGCATTTTAGCTAACGATATGTTTAATTGAGAATGTTTCGGACTTTATGTTGAACAAATATATAATATTGACCCTTTTTGTAGGATGTAGCAGAGGAGAGGGCAGACGGGTCCCACTTTCGGACTTATTTGGTAAAGGTAATATGTTGTGCAAATCGGACATTCACATCGCCTGTACGGGAGGTACCAGAACAAGTAGTCTTCGAACTTGATCTGGGCTTGGTAACGATAATAGGTTGTGTATAATTTGGTTCAAATCGGACATTCCATTCGCCTAATATTGGATTCATAAATATTGTAAATGTTTACCCTTTGTGGGAGAGATACCAGAAGGAGTGGACCAATGGACCCCATCTTCGAACTTGATCCAGACTTGGTAATTGTAATAGGTTGTGCAAAATTTGTTTAAAATCGGACATTTCATCAGCCGGATATTCGATTTATAAATATTGAAAATGTTGGAGATACAAGAAGGAATAGACCAATGGGTTCCTTCTTCATACTTGATCTAGGCTTGGTAAAGAGAATAGGTTGTACAAAGTTTCGTTAAAATCGGATAGTCCGTTTGCATGTTATTATAAAAAAAGTTTAGAAGAAATATAATTATGTGCAAAGTTTGGATGTAATCGATTATTCCCTTCGAAAGTTATCGTGCGCCCCAACCAGACAGACAGACGGACATGTGGAAATCGACTCCAAATTTTCTGAAACGGATTTGGTCCAAAGAAACATGGTGTCTAAAACCAATATTTCGATGAGGCACATTTTCACCGTATCAAAGTGAGGGTATATAATTTTCGAAATTTTTTAATCGGATATTCAGATAAAAAACCCGGTTTCAATTTCTTATATGTATATCAAGCTATTATATTTGTGGTTTTATTATAGGAATATCCGAATCAAATTTAGAAAACGGGTTCTTTTTCTCGAAGTTTGTTTTTTGGACGTATTTGGCATTAAAATTGCAGACGAATCCGATAGGTCTACATAATAGGTCAACCTAAAATCTTATGAGCAACATTTTTGTAGAATATTGCGAGGATGAAAAATTTCATCTTGTGATAATTGGAGTCCGGTTCAATAAATTAATGTCGAAAAGGACACGCAAGGAATCAAGTTAGAAGGTTAAAATATTCTACAAACAAATTCCTCATTGGAATGCAGAAATGTTATCTTCAAAAGTAGATTCAATGGCTACAAATTAAGGTATTGAGTAATCTCTTTATGTATAATAGGGTCGCCAGCAAAAAAAAAGTGATCGCAGCATATCTCCGAGCGTTGGCCTATTTTTCCTTCTGAGGTTTTCAAGGTCACCAATAAAAAATTTCCGCCCCTCGGACCATGACTTTGACTTTGTCTCACGGTGTTTTTAGATTATCATTGGCTAGAAAATATTACTAGAAAAAACTATCCATATTGAATTATGTTTCGGGGTAGGCGCCATCTAAAATTACCCCATTATAAGGTATTCTGAGGATTATGGACATTTTTAGATAGACAATTACTTGTTATTTTAAATTGAAGATTTCACTCACACATCCGTCAGACCCTAATCTGGCTCACACTGGGAAATTATCGAAATAGAATTTCATACGTATTTCTTCATGTTAAATTTCTAAATGGGAAAATCTCGAATAACTCCAACTTCTAAAGTGTATTTCGAACAAAATAAACAATAATCAAAAACATAACAAGCGAAATTATTAGAAATTTTTGGATTATCATCCATTTTATGGCGAACAATAACACATCTAATACTACGCCATTTGAATTTAATCTTATATATTTTTCTTATTTTTTATTTACAATTAGAATTTTTTAATACAATTACAATTATACGCTTAATCTTATCAAATATAAACGTTTTTCTTTTTACAGCCATTAATTTAAGTGCAAAACGACCGAGATTTATTTTTTCTACGTTTTTAATCAAATGACCGACCGTCCGACAGCAGCATTTTAAATTTAAAACGTTAACAGTTTTATTGTTGCCGCAGTCATAAGACTGGATTTTTGTGCTTTTTTCAAATCAAATATTATTTTTATTTAATTTGATTTGTGTGGTTAATTTATATCGGGTACTTGTAGTTTGAAGATTATTTTTTTTGCTGAAAAACGAGGTGGCTGGTCGTGCGTAAAAATTCTAATTTATTTTTATCCAAAGGGGGGCGTTATTGTCTAAGTGAACTTTGTGACTTAGTCATATATAAATAAATAATAGTTAAACTCAACGGTTGCCACATACACAGAAGGTTATTGATTTATACCGTCGACAGTCCATAGACCAGAAAAAATAACGGGAGATTAGATAATGAAATAATTTATTTTGGATTGAAATAAAACTTGCATGCAAAATCACGTTTTTCCATAAGAATATCTCACATGACCGAAAAGCTTGACAAAAGATAAAAATGGCGAATGAGAATGACTGCAGGGAATTATTTTGGGAAATGACAGCGAATATATAAAGTGGCAAAACAAAACGATGGTTTCATATATAAAGACATTTTCACCACCGCACTATTTTGGTAGAGGCTTAATTAATTCGGAAATAAAACGAGAGATGACGATTAGTTTCGGATCAATTGGTTTTTATAAAGGCATGTGGTATTTTTAAGACCTGCGGTCTTAACCAATTATTAAAATCGGAATTGTCAACGAAATGGAACTTAGCTATTGCTACCTCTATTATTAGATTATGCTACTAAACTCTCTAATTTCAATTTCACATAAATCATTTCAGCATATCTTTCCTCATCCAAATCACCTACTCAAATCCTTGATCCAAGTGTTTATTTTTATTCTATCTATTTGTATCGATCATTTCCTTATGTCTTTATTAAATGTGGCGAGTCATTATCTTAATTTTACATTTTTATTCTCTATATTTAACAGCAACTTAAAAAAATTGTTTCGATCGCCGACTTCCGTTCCCTCTTAAATGAAAAAACAAAATAAAGTGGCGCCACTTAATATTGTTCCGACAATACCAATACTCAGGGTTAGAGTAGCAAAACCACTGAAGCAATAGAATATTGATTGTGACAAAAATAATATTTTGTTTCGCTCAATAGATTGCAAAATTACAATTGGTAATAAGTGACATTATGAATGGAAATGAATCTCGAATTGTGAAAAATAATTTAGAATATTTTGATTCGATACTGTGTGAAATATTGTAATTATTAATAAGTGTTTAAATAATTTTATTATTTTGTTATAGTCCAATTTATTGTAGAATGAAAATTGTCCAAATTATTGCAGAAAAAATATTACCTAACTGGCTCTAGGCAGAACGTTTGTTCCATAAACCGAGCTTAAAAAAGTTTTACAGACGCATCGGTCTTGTGCGCAGGGGCAGGCGTAAGTAAATCAGATGATTACGCGGTGTCATGAAACGAGACATGAATTTGGCTCCGTATTTATGGTTAGCAGGAGAATAAAAAACCTCGTCTCAGACTCATTTGCTCCCATGCTGCTCCGACCAAAGATATAATTTACGAGCGCCTAAAGACAGCATATGACTGCTTTCTAGGCCATGACATTAAAATTCTGCTAGGAGATTTTATGCAAAAATCGGAATTTTGAATATTTAGATTCGGTGGTGTGAGATATTGTACTTATTAATAAGTGTATAATAAATTTTCGAATAATTTTAATTTAGTTGTCGAAATTATTGCAGAAAAATTCAGCCTCCATGAAGGTATATCCGACAACGGCGTGCGGCTGATTGACTTCGAGGCAGCAAAAAAGTGGTAGTTAGTAGCAGCAGATTCAAGCATCTCGATATACACAAGGTCACCTAGCTATCTCCCGATCAAACAAGAATAAATCAAATTGATCATGTTCTGACAGACGGAAGACATTCATCCAGTGTTTTGGAAGTTCGATCGATGCGAGGAGCGAATATCGATTCGGACCATTACCTTGTAGCAGCCAAGGTTCGCACTCGTCTAAATGTAGCAACACAAGTTGCGATCTAACACAACACGGAAACTCGACGCTCAAAAGCTCAACATGTCGCAGAAGCCTACTCTGCTCAACTTACCCACCTGATTGACGAAAGCACTCCTTGCCCCAATAATAAAATAGAAGCACAATGGCAAAGAATTACCCACTCCCTACAAACTGCAGCAAAAGCAACTCTTGGGTACCAAAGACCACCATCAAGAAACCCGTAGTACGATCAGGAGTGTCGTAATGCTACTTAGGTGAAAAACGCAGCGTAAAAAGGTAACCTTGCAAACAGCAGCAACACGCAATGTAGAAGAGAAAAGGAGAAAAAAGAACAAGAAAACCGTGAGCAAATCGAGATGTACAGAAGTCAGAATGAAGTCCGAACATTTTACCAACGAGTAAAACACCAAACCGAAGGCTGTGGTGCAGGCACATCCTCCTGTAGAGATGAAGAAGGAAACCTGGTGACAAATACAGACAGCGTGTTGAGGATCTAGAAGGGACATTTTGCAAAGCTCCTTGTATCAAATAGTAGCGGTGAAGAAGAGGCCCCATAACCAGTAAGAAATGATGGTGTATATTGTATACCACTTAGCCAAGAGGAGGTCAGAATAGCAATTAATCCGCTGAAGAATAATAAAGCAGTAGGTGTCAATGCATTACCAGTCGAACTATTTAAGGCCGGTTGTCAGACACTGATCAAGAGCATGCACCAACTGATTGGTACAATTTGGCTAGAGGAGTGCATGCTCAATGATTGGAATCTCAGCGTCCTGTGTCCCATGCACAAAAAAATAAAAGAGACAAGACGATATGTGTCAAAAATAGAGTAATAAGTCTCCTTCCTTCCTATCGCATATAAAGTGCTATCCAACGTACTGAGTGAACGACTGAAGCCAATGGTCATTGACATTATTGGACCATGCCAATGCGGCTTCAGACCTGACAAATCCACCATTGACAAGATTTTCACTCTGTACCAAATCCTGGAAAAGACCCTCGAAAAATATATCGAAACATTCCATCTATTCGTCTAATATAAAGCCGCATTTGACAGTTTAGAGATATATAAGGTCTTGTCTGCGTTCGGCATTCCTGCCAAAGTAAAACGGCTATGCAGGATAACTTTAACTGGCCTCTCGGAGCCATTCTATGCCGAAGTAGAGTTCCGACAAGGTGACAGCCTTTCGTGTGACCTTTTTCACATTCAGCTCATACGAGAGGCATAGTGAACGGCAATGGAACGCTGTACACCAAACAACACTTGTTACTCGCCTACACCGATGACATCGATATAATGGGTCAAACATTGCGAGCTTTAAGAAAACCCTTTGAACAAATTGAGAAGGAGTCTGCCAAAGTGGGACTGACAGTAAATGGCAAAAAGACCAAGCTGATGGTGTCAAAGCGCATTAGACTCGGACCAACTGTGGATCTTGAAAACTACAGCTTCGAGTAAGTCAAAGATTTAAACTAATCAAAAGATTTTATTTTCGAAAGATCTACGGCACAATCAGCGCCGACGATGAATATCGACGTCGAATGAACCATGAGTTACCATCTGTTCTCGGAAATCAAAATAGTCAGACGTATCGAGCTGCAGCTATTACGGTAGCTAGGTCATGTTGTGAGAATGTATGTGGATACCCCAGCTCAAAAGGCATATATAAACGAGCCAGGTGAGGGTTCACACAGAAGGGGAAGTCATTTCAACATTTCGAAACATGGTCTTTTAAATTGGAAAAAATAACAAAATTCTATGTCGAATTAATCCGCCTGTCTGCTGAATTCACTGTAGAGGTCACAACATTTAAGATAGAGCTTTGTCATTTTTAGAAAACTTGGCTATTTCTTCTAGGATGTTTAGTATTGCAAATGGAGTATATCGGTCCACGTATTAGCATAGATTCCATATAAAGGTTCCGTCAAATTTTAGGTTTTTTGAAGGGTTTCGGTCGCATTTTTATAGGAGAATATATTAGTTTTGTTTTTTTTTTCGTTTGTAACACATCGAAATAATCATTTCCGATCCCTTAAAATATATATATTTCTTGATCAGCGTAAAATTCTATGACGATGCAATCACTCTAGCGTCTCAACGAATTGAGATATATAGCCAAAATGTTGCATAGAGTCGTGTTTTGTCTGCAGGCAGGTCAAGTTCGAAGATGATCGATCCATCAATTTTCGATATTTTTCTTGAACGCGCTTTGCAACCAAATTCGCTGAAATTTGGTACAATACGCTCTTATTGGGTACCAAATTTCTCCACTAAAAATTATAAATATATGTCCATTTTTAATGGTAGCCTCCATATAAGGGTACCCCCAATTTTCGGTATTTTGGGGTTTATGAGGGCGTTTTCAACCAAATTCACTGTAATTTAGTATTTTATATATTAAAATAGTTAGCTGATTAGTTTCATGTGTTGGGGTTGTCCCCATAGTATAGGGGATAGTCGTTACTCGAAATAGTCACTTTTACCCTACAAATTATGTAATTCTAAGACGATTTAGCCATCGGGTGTAATCATTCCGCTTTCTAAGGATATTGTAATAAAAAACTCGAATCTGACGATAATGAAATATATCGGCCAGCATTTAGGCATCACCCCATATTGATATCTCCTGAAGGAAAAAATTTAGATACCAAGCTAAAACATTAGGTTCGATATTGACAAATATTCGCTAATTCCTACACATGTAATCAGGCATTTTGGGCAATGTGGCTTACAAATGTCTTTACTTGATAAGTTGTATTTATGTCGACTATTGTTGCGAAATTGCATCTACGAATTAAATTCACCCGTGTCAAGGTTCGGACATTTGGCATCACACCGGAACATTCCTTTTCAGAGCAGATTTTTCTTGTAGTGACGGACTTTTCCATACAGACTACAATATTTTTCTTCAATGCTATGTAACTGCATATTGTGCAACCTTAGGAAGATAAGGAGGTGGCTTTGAACGCTAAGGCGCCGGACACCAACAGATGCCATGGGAACCAAGGTTCAAATCCCAGACGGGATTTGAACAATTTGCTCTAATTATGACCAAAAAATGGGATCACTGACCATAGTGAGTCAGTACTTATATAGAAGGGCCAACTAAATATAGAACCCCGTTTAAGGGTACGATTTTCTTAAGTAGTATCGATTTTCGTCAAATTTCATTTGTTACCAAAAATTAAAGATACAATAAATTTTAAAAAGCAGATGATTTCAAAATTCCAAACTATAATAACCGAAACTGTACAATTTTAGTTGCCACATTGATTTCTAATTCATTTTATATTATTCTTACACTCGTGTGTATTTATATACTACTTACTAGGAAATTCAATTTGGACTAGAGTAAATGTATAGTTATTGCAAAAATATTCCTTAGGTCTTCAATTTTCTATGACATCCTTTATCCTAATTGTCCATTCTTCTTACACACGAACGGAACTAAAATACATTATCGAACAAGGAAATTTTGCTCACGTTTCGGCTTGCCACTTACGAGTATATCAGAACACACGTAAACGACAACGAAATTGTCCACGCAAAAAAAGAGAAAAAAACGGAAATATTTATGTCAATGTTATTGACAAACGATGACTCAGACGTCTTGACATATCGATAATGCACAAAAAAGCACAGAGATACCGAATCACACTCACTCAACAGGAGCAGACGACCCAAATGCGTTCAAAATAAACAAAAGAAAAATTATTTTATTTTTCAGTTTTCATTTTTTTTAACAAAATTCCATTAGTCCGATCAAATGAACGTTGGTGTCAACACTTGTCCATATACAATTTGTCTGCATGATTTTATTTGTTATTTTCAATTATGTCTGAACATGTGTTTGTATATTTTTTTTTGTCTATGTTTTTAATGTCTGCTATACATTGCACTTTTCTTAAATAAATATGTATGTCATATCTTTTGTTTGCACTTCCTACTTTAGAACTGGAAGACAGTCCTGTGGAAATATTCTTTTATTGGGGGTTGAAAGTTCTGTTTAGTATATTTTAAGGGAGGATGTACACAATGATCAAAGGTCGAACATTTATGTCGTAGTTTATAGTTTTTTGTAACATTTTCATTATGACAATAAATTTTTCCATGAATAAAGGAAAATTGATGGAATTTAATGAAATCAACATGAAGATATCCCAAAAAGACAATAGTATAAATAACTGGTTTTCTGAAAAGTATAACAATGTCTTTAAACAACTGGATGTCGCGAAATACCAATCAGAAAATGATAAAAACTCAAAAGATATTTCACAAAAAAGTTATTATAATAAATGTTGGTATGAACCAAACTCAAAACGCGGAACAAATCAGATAACTACTTTAATATAAAAAAGGGGGTTATATGGGGACTACCCAAAAAAGGTGGCGAATATTAAAAAATGTTGGTAGGGAGATTTGTTACCATATACGACTACAAAATACCAAATTTCAGCGAATTTGGTTGAAAAACGCGCTCAAGAACCCGAAAATACTGGTGGTACCCTTATATGGGAGGTATGCCTAAACGTGGACCGATATAGCCCATCTTCGAACTTGACCTGCATGCAGATAAAAGACGACTCTATGTAAAATTTTGGCGTTCTATCTCAATTCGTTTAGACGCAGACGGACATGCTTAGATCGACATAGAATTTTACGCTGATCAAGAATATACATACTTTATAGGGTCGGAAATGATTATTTCGATGCGTTACAAACGGAAAAACAAAACTAATATACCCTCCATACTATGGTGGAGGGTATAAATATGCCTTAAATTCGGCCGGGCCGAACTTTGGATACCGATAGTTACTTGAAATGAAAATAAAATATACCAACAATTGTACCAAACGATTGTTTTTAATCAATATTTTGCTGACACATGGTAAGGTGGAACATGTGTATAAAATCCCACAAGAGTACTGCAATTTATAGGACATAGTTATATGAGGCCATCACCAACGTACACAGGATTTTATTTCGGATGTGGGGTGGAAGCTGCTGGTTCAATATTAAAATTGTCATTGTAAAACAAGAAAAATTCAAATCCAAAACTCGCATTAACATGGTATAAATAACATAGGCCATAAATAACATAGGCCTATGCGTCCACATCCCTCTAACATGAAAGAGCTTAAGTGGTTTTCTAAATCTTGATTACTGATCCTTTCTCATCCCAAACGTCAATTCTTCCCTGTCTTTTACATCCATGGGGATCACAATTTTTGTCTACATTAGTTTCTTTTGAAATTTCTCCATCTATGGGGTAAACATCATAATTCTCATCCACATTCGGGAGATCAATTTCTTGTTCCTGTTTTCCAAGATCCGTTCCGTCATCTTGTTCAGTTTTTGTTTATGTTTTCTCCAATGGTCTTCCTACCACTGAACTGTTACTAACCAGCACCAGTGGACTGTCTCCATCTTTGCTGTTTGTAAAAAAATTCCCCCACAGTGAGGGCTTGCCGGAGGCACCAAATATATAGAACGTTTTCAAAGGCTCCATTTCAATTAGCGCTGAGTTTTTAAGTATGTCAGGCAAATCATGTTTCGCGTCATCACATCGGCTAATCACATAATCGGCTTCATTATAAATGTCCTCCAATGCAAAATCATATATATTGGGGTTCTTGGCGAAGATCGGAAAATATAATTTCAGATAATCCCGCTTGATGCCGTCCACTTTCTTTATAATGGTTTCACACATTCGAGTAACCTGCTTCAGTTCCGAATTTATTTTTCATTCTTAATCTCGGATGCAAATTGTTTCAGCTCTTCCAGAATATTTACCCATTCTTTCAGAAGTCCTACTGATTGGAAGGGCATTTTTTTTGTGCCATATGTACATATGGCGTTTAACTCCTGGGTGTCTCGATTAAATCGCCTGTACTTCATCTTCCTCTTCTTCTCGTCAAGTCTTCTTTTCATAAGACTCTATGAAAAAATCTAACTCTTTCTTCATCTTATTTTGTTAAAAAATAAAAAAAAAGTCGGGTAACAGAAAATCTCTAACAATTCATGAGCTCCTCACTCAAAACTGCTATTGTATTTCTTTCATTCTAAGCCAATTGCTTAAAAATGATTTATCCGCGTATACTACTGAGAAATAAATGAGACACTGTGCTCCCGACAGTGGTTGTAAGGCACTGTTTTCATTGTAAAATATTTATTCATTATCATTTGAACGTAATTCCGAATATTATCTGTTGAAGTATCAGGGTGTGGTCGAGACATGAATATAGTTTTTCGAAGTGCAATTAATTGGTCGGGAGGCAATGATTTCGGTTTTGAACATGAAGGTTCACGCCTTACAATAAAAGGGATAGAGTAGTACCGATGGACCAAAGGAGGAGCTGGTAAAATACTCCACGGTCGGTGTAGGCAAAGGCATGTTGATGTTAGAAGTTAAAGTTTTAAAAGTGTTGGCCTGAATTATTGAACACTAGTTAGCTGAAGACGAGTTTTCAGAAGACTGTGTTATAGTGGGGACTGATGTAGCGGTCGGATTTAAGGTACGACGTTTTTACTTATTTTCTAAACACAATTTTGAAAATATCGAATGGTGCACCAGTCATATCGAGTAAATCAACTTTCTAGAAACTTCCCCAAAAAGTGGTTGTTACCAGAAATCCGTTTTAACTGAAAATTAACTGTGAGTCAAAGGCAAAAAATTCCTTTCGATTTCAGTGCTCCCCCAAAAAATTGGGGTGACTTTTGGCATTTTATCAAATTCAATTTTTTGTTTTGTTTGGCGAAGTAACGTAACATAAATGCAACAGACAACAGGAAAAAGAGGGTTGTTTTTGGGATGGTCCCCATAATGCAAGAATACATATGTAACCATGGAGTTTCCACGACAAAGGGGGGTGAAGATGGGGACTTGAAATGACGAGTCATCTAGTTGCATAGTCACATAGCCATTAATCACTTTTTTACAGATTTCTAGATATTTGCGGTTGTTTTTTTTTTCATTCGAATAAAAATAAACAAAATCTAACCTTATACAGATGCAGATACTTATATGGTCCATGAAAAGCGAGAGAGGGGGTTGGAGGAGCAACATATTCATTGCAGATCATAAATCAAAAAGTTTTCAGAAAGCAAAAACCAAACAAAAAAAAAGACACCACTCGATTATTAAATGCCAAATAATGTTTGCACTCACCTCTAGCATAAATATCCATAGATCAGCCAAGTGATATATAACATAAAAAAATAGAAAAAAAATAAACACCAATCACAATTTATTTAAAGTTTTTTTCTTGAGATTTGGTTTCTTGGAATAAACATTTGTTAATCTAAACGAACTGTGTGTTGAACATTTTGTCAATACCAATTATAGAATCAATTTTTTATTACTCAAAATTCACGGTCGTCAATTTTGTTTTTATTGATTTCTGTTCGGTTCTATTTTGCATTTTTATGAATTTTTAATTATGTCATATTTTATTCGCTTCTAAGTAGGTATTTAGCCAAACGTGTTTTCAAAACAGCCAAAACGACAAATCATTTGCTTTGATTTTATTTTTTTAAGTGTTATATTTGTTAATTTTTTATGGCCACGGCTGCCATTATAAACAAATTAAGAAGTGCCATTAAAAAATGAATTCAACGCGACGACACATTAAAGATATTCAATATTTTGAAACACTTTTGTAATTTGTTTATTTTGTTTTTTTATTTTCTTGCTACTACCTCTTCACAAAACAGCACTCAAACACACACATACGCCCCACTCAATATACAAACATTTTCCTGAAATTCTGCATTTATTTATTAGCTTCTCCAATTTAATGATTTATTTATTTTTTTTTTTTTTGCATTTTAAGAGGGGGTTTTCATTGAATTTTCCTTACAGAGAAACAATTATTTATATTTTTTTTCTTCACGTAACTATGGATTTGTCACTGCTCCGTTGAGTATTTTGTTTCAATTGTCGTGCAACCCAAACAACACCGTGTCTGTGTCTACTGAACTTGGTTTGAAGCAACAGCGTCTGTTTGCCTCAAACATGCAATTTTCCGGAAAAATTGTGTTGCAGCTGCAACATGTTTTAGCCAATTGCCGGAGAAAAAACGCCGGTATTCCAACATGTTTGTTGGCATATGTTGCGTAAGTTCTGAAATTCTTTTTGTATATTAACATGTTGCAGTGTATTATGGCAACATGTTGTGCTGCGGAATATGTTGATAGAACAGTAACCCAGCAAAGAATCTTATACTGAGAAGTAAAAAACTTCGTTATGTTTGGTCGGTTCGATTTTTCATATCCCCCACCATTAGGTGGACATATACGAATGATAACTTAAAATATAAAACAACATACAATCCGTGTCCAAAATCCCTAAAATACTGAATATTTGGGATGTGCCGTAATATAGGGTCTACCATAAAAGTAGGACTAACGTGGATAATATTTGGTAGGCAGATTTTCTATCCAATGAAAATTCCAATATAGCGAACTTTGGGAGGAGGATATGATGCCAACACTAAATTGTACGAATTATAAGTTTGCAGTTTAACATCTATTATACAGTTATTTATTTTATAAACCACTTTAAATGAACGATTCCCAGAAAAGAGCGTATGAACTATGTCATAGTTATTTTACATTGTTCCGGATCTTGTTAATTCCATTGTATATATGGAATTGACCAAGTAGTAAAGTCGGACTGGGCCGACTATATGATACCCTTCACCACTGTGGGTATATTCTACATCGTCGCCTTTTCGAAGGAATATTGATATGAAATTTAACGAACTCAGATATATATGTGATCTTTATCTATAAGTGAGCCGACTAATATCAATCCATACACATCCCTTTCTACAACCTATGATAAATTTAATTTCATTTGGGTAGATTTAGAGTCGTTTGGGTACAATAGGACAAATTTATGTAAATCGATTTATACCAAACTTGATACACGCTATTCGTTTGGCCCTCTGTACAAAATTTAATCGCAATCAGACCCGTTCAAATATGGAAGCTATGTCTGCATCTACACCAATTAAAAAATAACTCAATAACGTCATTCTAGTCTCAATTTGATACGTTGTAAAAATTTCTAAAATCGGACGATTTCAACGAAACTTGGCAGTAATTAGTTTATATTATCTTCAGTACATTATACAAAATTGTGTTCCAGTCGGACAAACTTTGGGTCTTAAATGCACAATTTTTATAAAATTGAAAGAAAATATATACCGGAGCTATATATAAGTCTGAACTGATTTTCACAAAACTTAGCACACATCATTCTGGACTCAATTCAGTACACTATGCCAAATTTCGTGCAAATCGAAGGATATATAAGGGCTTTGGTGCACTATTTACCTAAAATCGGACGAAAATATATATGAGAGCAATTACTATATTTAAACCGATTTCCTCGAAACTAGACTCTATTCAGTACGTTATGCCAAATTTCGTGCAAATCGAAAGATATACAGAGACTATGGTGCACCATTTACATTCAATCGGACGAAAATATATATATATATATATATATATATGGGTGCTATATCTAAATCTTCACATATTGTATATAAGTAAACCTTCCTGAACCTTTATACCAAATTACAGCCCCATCGGTTGGGTAATTCGGCTAAAATCTTCGAAATACCGTACCATGGGACCCAGCCAGCATTTTTTCGCAACTGTTTTATAACATTCGAGTCTTTTTTAATACAGCTGAAAGATTAAAATGCCCGAATATGCGCGTATTTTCTGATCGTAATTGGCACAGTGGTCTGGTGCCAGTCCTCTATACCAATCACATATACCAATCCTCGGCATTAGATTCGAGTCATTGTTAAACTTTTCCTAAGGTATTTTTCGAATCATGTTTTAAATACTTTTTAGAATTTTTTTTAATTAGTGACTCTATTTCGACTATTTTTTAATCCAGAAAGCGTCTTTGAGTCATTAAGTTGCGATTTAGTGTGTTAAAAACTTGTGGCTGATATGTTTTTTGATCAAATATATTTTGTACTACTCCAACAATCGATTTGTAATATAAATATTCCGGCCTTCTTCAATAAGGCCTTTCGGAATCGCATCGTTCTTTTAGGTTAATTCCCATCTTTTAAGTTTTTATTTCAAATATTTATTTATTTTAAGAATTATTTATTGATATCTTCTAATTCTATCAATTTGTGGTACATTCGGACCCTAATTTCCGATATCTTCTCATGGAACATCAAGTTAAAAATTGCATCAGACATATTTTTACACTTTACGCATATGTTCGCTTTTTTTGAACAGCCGTCGTGAGAATTTGAGACCATAGGACGCCACACAACGATTAACGAGAGAAAATTAGTTCTTGGCCATGGAAAATATACTCAACATACTCAACATTACTCAATCTACTGTCCAAAAAATTTTTTGAGGCATAAAACCGAAAATTGAATTTGCAAGAAGCCAAAAAATATTCAATATAAAACCAGTAAGGAAAGTAGTAAAGTCGGACTGGGCCGACTATATGATACCCTTCACGACTTTGGGTATATTGCGCATAGGTATCCTTACATTTACATGTCAATGTTCCCTCGGAGGAACATACGCATGCCTGTCTGCAACCTATGATAAATTTAATTTCATTCGGGCAGATTTAGAGTCGTCTGCGTACCATGGGACAAATTTATGGAAAACGTTTTTTAGCAAAATTTATGCACGTTATTCGGTACTGATAAAAATTTTATTTCAATCATACACCCGTTCAAAATACATATCGAAGCTATGGCTGCATCTGCACCAATTTCAACAAAACGCAATAACATTATTAAAGGAATTATGGATCACATTTATTATTTAAATATTCTAAAATAATTTGAAATATAGTGCTAAAAAATGGGATTGGGGACAGCATTTAAATTTTATTATGATAATGACCCCAAACACAAGTCCCAGATCGTTCGAGAATGAACGCTTTCTAATTGTCCAAAAGTGATTCAAACACCTCCTCAGTCCTCGGATTTAAATCCTATAGAGAACTTATGGAGTATTTGGAGAAAGATATTAGAAGCCATACCATCTCAAGCATACCAAGTCTGAAAAATTCTTTACTAGTAGACATCTTACACGAAAAAAAATCTATGCCGGCGAGGTTGAAAGCTGTAAAAGATATCAAGGGATATCATACTAAGTATTAACCATCCAAAAAATCCTTTTTTAACTTTTATCCTGGATACTTTTCACTGTGAGGTTACAATTGCTTTTGTTTAGCAATCATTATTTTTTTATATTGAATTCAAAAAAGTTTATTTTATTGCAATAACTTTAAGTTAAGATGTTCATTGTCACATATAAGAATATAAAAGAATAAAATTTAATTCACTGATTAACATGCACTTATAAGATTTTTATTATAAAAACCCAAATGGATGCTATTTTAAACTGGACTTGTGGTCAATAAAAGTTAATATGTGGCAAATACCTCAATTGACATCTTCAGGGTTAATACTTTCAACATGTTTGATATGAATTAATATAAAATGACACCACAGCTGATTCAAATCAAACATGTTGCAAACAGCTGTTTAAAGCAACGAAACATATGGTTCGTTAATTTGACAACAAAACATTCAATCGTGCGACGCGAACCGAAAGAATACAATCAACAATTGAAAGAAATTCGGAATCAAAACAAAATGAATGATTACAAAAAAAAGAAAGAAACACATGCTGAGAACTGTTAATGAAAGAGCAAGAGCGTGAGAAACGACGAAACAACCCGCAGAGAAGATTACATTTTATTTGTTTATTTTCGCCATTCAGTCACATTTCTCTTGGGGGGCATGATAAACAAAATGTGTTTTTTTTTTTTTGTTTTTTCACGTCCCTCCCGTCCAACGTCCCCACCATGAACTTCTGCAAATATTCCTAACAGAGTGACGCCATAACCATCATGCCATTGAATGTGTGACGTCGTTGCAATTATACCTCTCCCTTTCCCCACGGACGGTGTTTGGTTACTGTTTAAAGTTTATCAAAATAATATTAAGAAGATAAATGACAAATGAAAAGATAAGTCAATTCAAATCGATTCGTGTCGAATACGATAAAAGGTCGTCTGTTAATAAAAGTCAGGGATTTTGGTGGGGATGACAACTTGTGCTTATGAACTATATAAGCCCCTCACTGCTATTTTTAATCTTTCGCTATCTACAGGATATTTTCCTCTGTTCTGGAGATCTAGCTTCATTATCCCCTTACATAAGTCTGGTAGCAGAAATGTTATTTAGAATAATATTTTAAGCGCCATTCCAAAACTTTTCGAACTTCTAGTATCACGTAGAATAATTCATTTCGTTTCGCCAATAATTTCACCTTGTCAACATGGTTTCATAAAAGGGAGATCGACTTTAACTAATCTGATGGAATTAACATGCCATGCACACCATGGATTTTCTACAAAGCAACAAACAGATGTAATTTACACTGATTTTAGTAAAGCGTTTGATACGATGTTACACAAACTTTTATTATTTAAATTGGACGCCATGGGTTTTCCATTCAAAATTTTGTCCTGGATTTCATCCTACTTGCAAAACCGTACTCAAAGCGTGTCTTATTATGATATTTTCTCTAAAAATATTGATGTTCATTCTGGAGTCCCTCAAGGTAGCCATTTAGGTCCATTATTATTCGTGTTATACCTTAATGATCTTCCATCAGTGATTCAATTTTCTAAAGTGTTGATGTTTGCTGATGATGTAAAACTTTTCAGAAATTTAGACTCACAAAATCAAGCCCTTACTCTACAAAATGATTTGCACTCTCTTAAATCTTAAAAAATTTAAAAAAAATTATGCCTATCTAAATGTCGTTCAATTCCTACCGATTATTTTATAGGATCTTACAAATTAGACAATGTTGACTCCTTTGTTGATCTTGGCGTTATCTTAGATGATAAATTGCGATTTAATGTGCATATTGAGTCATGCGTAAATAAAGCCAAAGCTTTACTAGGATTCGTAAAACGATGGTCTAAAGAGTTTGACGACCCTTATGTGACAAAACGTTTATTTGTTAGTCTAGTTCGGCCTACATTAGAATATGGATGTGTATTGTGGAGTCCGTTTTACAGTTGTTATTCTAAAATAATCGAATCTGTCCAAACACAATTCCTCTTATTTGCTCTTAGAGGTTTGCCTTGGAGTACAGTTGAAGCACTCCCCGCTTATGAAAATCGTTTAAAACTTATTAATCTTCCAACACTAGAACGAAGACGTTTAATGCTAAGATCTATATTTTTAATAAAACTTTTACGCGGTCAAATTGACTCGAAATTTTTAATCGGTGGAATCAAGTTTAATGTACCTGCACGTCTTACTCGTAATTATATACCGCTTTATCTTCCTTTAGTGAGATCTAATTATGAGTTATGTAATACCTTTAGATCACTATGTGAAATATATAACAACCTGTATAATCGCATCTCTTTATCTGATCCAATACATGTAATAAAAAATTCTATTCTACGTTTAGAACTGTAGAGTGCAAGCAGTTGCCAGATGTTTGTTTGTCCTTATTGTTTTGTTGAATTAACTTTAAATTGTATAACCGGCTGATGTTTACTGTAGCCGGGGTTTCCCAACATTACTAACTCTCCATAATCCGGATTATGGGGTGTACGTTCTCCCTACGTTATGGGGAGGAGGCCCTCTCGGTCGGCAGGGGCAGGTAAGAGTGGCGTGGGAACGATCGATAAAAAAATTAGATAATTAAATGAACTTGGAGATTATTATTAAAAATTTAAAATGAAATAATAAGACTACTTCAATTCGAAATTGGGCATACAGGAGTCAAAAGTACCACTTGTTTTTTTTTTTAATAAAAACGCCATAAGTGCATGTTAATCAAACAATTAAATTTTATTTTTATATGTGAACATGAACCTCTTAACCTAATATTAATGCGATTAAATAAAAAAAAATTATGTAGGTATATTCAATATAAAAACAATAATCTTAATAATTATTAAACCAAAGCAATTGCAACCTCACATTAAAAAGTATCCTAGATAAAAGATTTTTAACAAACATATTAGTATAATATCCCTTGTTGTCTTTTACAGCTATCAACCATGCCGGCATAGACTTTGCCAAGTTTTCCCCATTCTCCTTGTAAAGCTTTTTCAGACTTGGTATTTTCTCCAAAATATAGGACTCAAATCCGGGAACTGAGGAGCTGTTTGAATCACTTTTGGACAATTATAAAACATCCATTCTCATACCATCTGGGACTTGTGTTTGGCGTCGTTATCTTAATAAAATTTAAATTTTCTCCCCAATCCTAATTTTTTTCAGCACTACATTGTAAATTATCTTTTATAATGTTTAAATAATAAATCTTATCCATAATACCTTCAATAAAAACAACATTTTCTACTCCTACAGCACTCATACAGCCACATACCATTAGAGAGCCTCCTCCGTCCTTTGCGGTCGGCTTAGGGTTAACGGCTTTATTCGCCCTGCGCCATACCTTCTTCGTCTCTTATATTGTAACACATCTCATAAAAGAAAAATTATTAAAAACACCGAGCCTTTTTACATCTCCTCAGTATAAAAATTGCTTCATATAAAAAAAAACCTTCATATAAAAATGTTTGCAAACACCAAAGCTTACAGAGGTATTTGAAAACGTTTCATATAAGAAAATATTTCAGATTATTGGCCAATTTATTAAAATTGTTTTATTTCATCAACGTTTGGCCATATGGAAGCGACTCATAAATAATCCCCTTCCAGTCCTGGTATGGTCACCTGGTATGGTGACCATTTTTTACATTAAGAGAATACACCTAAGTCTGTTTTTACATGGTAGATTAGTTCCAGAAGAAGCCGTGTAAAAAAAGACATTGATCTTATACATAAAGGGAATTCCCCTAAATTAGTGCTATTCACATTTGATTTGACCAATAAAAATTGTTTGTACGCGATAAAGGGGAATTCACTTAAATCTTTAAACTATCGATGGTTTCAGACTTTTTTCTTTCATAAATACTTTTTTGTGATATGAACATACTTCGCAAAAATTAAATTCGGCAAAAAAAATTAAGTACATAAAATTTCAAATTGTGCTAAATGGAATAATATCGTGTAAAAAAATTAAAAAAACTCAGTGTTTTTTTTTAAAGTTCAATTTTCAAACCGTGTTATATCAAAACCGTGTACAAAAAGACCGTGTAAAAACAGACTTAGGTGTATTTATTTTCCCCAAATGTGTAATATGGTAATCCTCTTAAAGGCAACACTTATCCGAACACGAACTCTAAACTAAATATGCGCCTAAAACTTTCGTTTACCAAAAATTATGGGAGCCTTGTATATACCAAAACGTGGGCCGAAATACTCTGTTTGTAACAACCGTATTTAAATTTCGACTAGCTCGTTTGACGTTATCCACCACAAAAGTAAAACATATGTATTTATATGAAAGTTATCGAAAGTTTTGCAATCAAGAGTAAGAACAAAGTCCGGCCATTTTTCCAATGAGAACAGATTCAAGCCGAAAACTTCGGTGCAGGCAAATCCTCCTGTAGAGATGAAGATGGAAATCTGGTGAGAGATACAGATAGCGTGTTCAGGATCTGGAAGGATCAGTTTGCAAAGATTCTGGTATCAAATAGTGGCGGTGAAGAAGATACCCCAGAACCAATAGAGTGCACAAGCTGATTAGTACAATTACGCTGTTATACAGCGTACTGTGTGAACAACTGTAGCCAATGCTCATTACATTATTGGATCATATACTCTGCGCCAAATCCTGGAAAAGTCCCATGGAAAACACATCGACACATTCCACCTATTCGTCGACTATAAAGCCGCATTCGACAGCCCTGAGGTGTTTAAAGTCATGTCTGCGTTCAGGGTTCCTGCAAAATTAATAGGGCTATGCGGGATAACTTTAACTGGCACAAAGTCAGCAGTTTACGTCGGAAAGGGCCTCTCGGAGCCTTTCAATTCTGACATACGAGACATGACATCAATATAATGGGTCGAACTTTGCGAAAGGTAACAGCCACCTTTGAAACATTTGAGAAGGAGTCTGCCAAAGTGGGCCTGGCAGCGAGAAAACCAGGTTGGTGATATCAACACGCAAGACATCCAGTAGACTCGGACCAACTGTGGAAGATAAAAACTACAGATTCGAGGTAGTCAACGATTTTATATACCACTGTACCGCCATAAGAAAAACTAATAACATCAGTTTTGAAATTCGGAGGAGAATAGTGTTGGCCAATAGATGCTACACAGAAAAAAAAATTGTAACCATTTGATAAAAAAAATTCAAAAATCCAATTAAAATTTGATTGATTTTTCGCCGATAAAAATAATGTTCATATTTACAATCGCCGATAAAAAAAAATTGTAATCCCATTCGAAAATATTTTGATAAAGCAATTCTCATATATACTAAAAATTTTGTTGAATTTTATTTTGTTAATGGATAAAATATTTTTCATATTGACAATCTTGTTTATCAAATTATTATTATTATTTCAAATTAAATTTCTTGTAGTACGATACAAAACCTTTTAAACAGCAATTGCCGATTTTTACCCTTATTATTACAGCTCTCCCACAAAAATACCTCAAAATTTTCAGTATTTTAACGGCTTTAAACTAAATGTGTAGCTCTATACCGAATAAAAACTTATATTTGTTATCCATCTTTTACAATCTATTCAACAAAGTACTTTGTAATAACGTAATAAAAAATAATATGGCATATTACAAAAAAATTATTAAAAATTGTCCAAAAAATTTAATAATTTTTTTGGTCAAACTCGTTTGTTGATGGTTTTTTTGTGAATTGTTGGTGTTTGATAAACATTTCCGACTACGTTTGAAATATGTTATCGACATCTTTTTGTCGAACGCTGATGAAGCTTTTAATCAAAAATTTCGGGGTGGCTTTTTTTTCTGTGTAGGTGGAAAACAACATTTCGGAACATGGTCTTTCAAATTTGAGAAGCTGCGCACAAGGCCGAAACTCCTGGAAATCTTTTTTACAAGCCAGGTAAGTAATAGGTTTTGCAACGTTGGTTGAAATCGGGTACCATTAGTGGGAAAGGTACAAAAAGGAGTGGACCAATGGGTCCCTTCTTCGAACTTGATGTAGGCTTAATAAGATAAAAGGTCAGAAAAAGTTTAATTCGAATCGGATAGCCCATTCGGTATTAAAAAATTAATTTTTTTTTGCAAGTTTAATAAATACATATATTGGTTAGCTCTGACTGCGAATAATGGAATCTTCAGAACACATCCTGCATATACCCAAAGTGGTTTGGAGCAGTATTTCTTAATTTAATTGGATTTTTTGTTTAATTACATCGACTTGAAAGAGTATGAATAACTCACTTAGAATTTTTAGAATTTTTATTTATTTTTCTTGTTTAATTTCTTTATTTTTATACCCTTCACCACACTGTGGTACAGGGTATTATGTCTTTGTGCATATGTTTGTAACAGGCAAAAGGAAACGAGATAGACACATGGTTCCTTTCGAGAATATGCATAGAATCACTTTCTAAGTCGATTTATGCATGTCCGTCCGTCTGTCCGTCTGTCTGTCTGTCCATGTATTTTTGTGAGCAAAGTACAGGTCGCATTTATGATCCGAATTGGATGAAATTTGGCACAGCTCATTTGTTTGGCCCAAGGACGAACCCTATTGAAATTGGGAAAAATCGGTTCAGATTTAGATATAGCTCCCATATATATATTTAACCGATTTAATGTAAACGGTCCCTATATATCTTTCGATTTGCACGAAATTTGGTACAGCATAATGAATTAGGTCTAGAATGATGTCTGCCAAGTTTCGTGAAAATCGGTCAAGATTTAGATATAGCTCCCATATATAGTTTCGTCCGATTTCATGTAAATAGTGCCCCAAAGTCCCTATATATCTTTCGATTTGCACGAAATTTGGCATAACGTACTGAATTAAGCCTCGAGTGGTGTCTGCCAAGTTTCGAGAATATCGGTCCAGATTTAGATATAGCTCCCATATATAGTTTCGTCCGATTTCATGTAAATGGTGCACCAAAGTCGCTATATATCTTTCGATTTGAACGAAATTTGGTACAGTCTAATCATTTAGGTCTAGAATGATGTCTGCCAAGTTTCGTGAAAATCGGTCCAGATTTAGATATAGCTCCCATATATAGTTTCGTCCGATTTCATGTAAATGGTGCACCAAAGTCGCTATATATCTTTCGATTTGCACGAAATTGGGCATAACGTACTGAATTGAGTCTAGAATGAAGTCTACGAAGTTTCGAGAAAATCGGTCCAGATTTATATATAGCTCCCATATATAGTTTCGTTCGATTTCATGTAAATGGTGCACCAAAATCCCTATATATATTTCGATTTGCACGAAATTCGGCATAACGTACTGAGTTGAGCCTAGAGTGATGTCTGCCAAATTTTGAGAAAATCGGTCCAGATTTAAATATAGCTCCCATATATAATTTTGTCCGATTTAATGTAAATGTTGCACCAAAGTCCCTATATATATTTCGATTTGCACGAAATTTGGTATTGCGTAATGAATAAGGTCTAGAATTATGTGTGTTAAGTTTCGTGAAAATCGGTTCAGATTTAGATATAGCTCCTATATATTTTTTCTTCCGAGTGTGTGTAAATTGTGCACTAAAGACCCAAAGTTTGTCTGATTTCCACACAATTGGTACAATGAACTGTAGTTACTATAATACATTTCCTTTACATTGCTTTATATAATTTTGTCCCATTGTAAGAAGCAACCCTATATCTGACCAAATGAAAACTTTAGTGTAGGTTACAGAATGACATGTTTATGGATCCATTTTCATGTTAATGGTCCTTCAAAAATTCGACGTCTGTTATGATTCATCTGTTGAATATACCCAAAGTGGTGAAGGGTATCATATAGTCGGCCCCGTCCGACTTTACTGCTTTCCTTACTGGTTAAATTTAATGAATTAATAATATTAATGTAAACATAAAATGAATTTTTTAGTTGTAATAATTAGTATTTAAATAGTATGCAAAATTACAATTAAGTTAGATGTATAAGAATATAGGAGTAGAAAGAAATCGAAATCCGGGAATATAAAGTGTTGCAGTACGTTTACATTTAACCGGATTTCGTTAACCCAGTGCCATTTCCTTTCCATATATGTCAAATAAATCCTCATAAAGTAGGTTAACCCCGGTAAAAAGTTCTAATGTACAAGGAGTTTTGGTGTTTTTTGTTAAGTTTATACAAAACATCTTTGCTGAGAAACTGCAAGGAAGAAAAAAATATTTATTTTAAACTAAAAGAAAAATTCTTAATAATGTTAAGTAACATATACCTTTCATTTGCATCTACTGAAATTAATTTAGTTCCCATAATACTCAAAAGACCAGAAACAATAACCCATCATTATTGGTTATAAAAATTCCTTATTAATTCTCTATTAATAATCGGTAACATAAATTATGTTCATAAAGCCAAAAGAAAATGACATGAACAATTTTTACAGATGAACAAATTAATGCGAAAATTACAAAGAATTTTTCTTACCGAACTCTCTTCCAACCTCTTGAGCTACATGTGAACTTCTTTGAGACAAGTTCTTATTCGGAAGCACTCAATCTAAAAATAGTTTGGAAAATAGGAAAATCGTTGTTTTCATCTTTTTTGTTCCAACACAAAAACATCACAGTCAACTGGTGTGCCATGTGCCCAAGCATATATGTTGGAAACCCTCACCAGGCAACTGCCATCAACAGACTAACCAAACGATTTAAGAGAAGAGCATTTTGTGTTCAAAACTAGGAAATATTTGTTGTTTTTGCTGGATGGCTAGCTGCTGAATACTGGTTGTGGCCAAATTTCGAAAATCAACTGCTATGGGTAGGAGCTGCTTGCTTTTTGTTCTGTTCTATTTTTCCGTTTTGTTCTTTACCAGTCATTGTTATTTGGCAAGTACACATCGTTCGTGTACGTTCTTCGTCGTCTGTTAGTTCAGATAATTTCTAAACCAATTTTTATCAGTTAAAAAAAAGTGAATGAAGAAAAAAAGATAACACAAAAGTGTGAAATGAAATCAACTCAGCATTGCTGTTCGTATTCTATTTTTTTTCAATACTTCGCCGAGTATTGTTTATTTTTCTGATTAATTGTCGAATACATTTCAATATTTTGTTCATGTGTCAGATTTTTGTTGTTGTTTTTAGGTTAACAGCCAAATTGTTTTTTTTTAATATTTGTTTCGTTTTTTTATCTTCCTACGAAAAAAAAATCCACCCTTAATTTCCTATTGCTAGTTTATTTGGAGATTTTTTTTCTTCATATCGTTTCAAAATCATTCTCATTTTGAAATCATTCATTATAAAAAAATTAACTCTCTTTTGCTCTCTGGAAAATATAATTTTAATGCGCATTATAAAAACTTGACGAAAGTCATTTTTTCGTATTACGTTTTTTTAATTAAAATTTGAAAAGCAAAGTTTTTTGTTCCATTGAATCTTCCATCACCAACCCTAATGGGCCAGATACAAGGATACACAAATGACGTACATATAATAAAAATAGAATAAATGCGTAGATTTCCAAAGGAAATGATAAAATGTTATGGACGTTTTCCACCATGAGCTAAAAATAACTAGAATCGGTCGGGACTATATAATTGTATATAGTCTGTCAGGTGTTTTTTATCCTGAGAAAACGGAATAGAAAATAACAGACAGTCAGGTTGTAAAATGCGGCTAAGGCCTTCAGGATGTCTAATATGGGACTATATTGAAAATGTTCTGCAAAGTTTTTTTACCCAACAATTATCCGACGAAACCGAAATAAAATATGGTCGGACCTTTACAAAAAGTGACATGTAAAAACGTGCCTTCAAAATACCTAATATGGGGCGGTGTGCCATGTAAATACGTGAATCTAAATTTAAATATTTTTATAAATATGTTTATATTCACCCATGGACTCGTGATATGAAACCACAGTCCCTTCGGTTTAAATCTAAACTTACATACATAGCTGGCTTGTGACAGAACGTTTGTTCCATAAGTCGAGCTTAAAAAGATTTCTTGTACGAGGCTCATCCATTTTCAAAGACCATGTTGCAAGATATTGTCTTCCACTTTCCATCAGTTGGCTCGCCTTTATATGCTTTTTGAACTGGGCCCTCATCCATTCGCACAACATGATCTAGCCAGCGTAGTCGCTGCAGCTCGATACATCTGACTATGTCAATGTCCGAGAATCGATGTTACTCATGGTTCATTCGAGGGTGGTATTCAACGTCGACGCAGAGCGGCTCATAGATCTTCGGGAGAATTTTTCTCTCAAACACTCCAAGAGCTGCCCCATCTGCTTGCGCAAATACGCCTGCTTCAGATCCATACAACAGAACGGGTAGTATCAGCGTCTTGTAGAATGTTAGTTTGATCAGGCGAGAGGCGACCGTGTTTCTGAATTGCTTACTTAGACCATAGTAGCATGCATTTGCCAACACTATTCTCCTCCGAATTTCAAAACTGATGTTATTAGTTTTGCTTATGGTGGTACCGAAGTATGTAAAATCATTCACTACCTCGAAGCTGTAGTTTTCAAGTTCCACAGTTGGTCCGAGTCTACTGAACGTCTTGCACGTTGATACCATCAGCTTGGTCTTCCCGCTATTTACTGCCAGCCCCACTTTAGCAGACTCCTTCTAAAATCTACAAAATACCAAAAATGTTGCGATACCATTGTATGGAGGGTTATATCAAACCCTGAACTGATACATACCATTTTCAATACCAAAAATCTTAGGAGTAGTATCAAGGTATGTGTATTCTACGTATTTTCAGTTAGAATACTATATGGACCTGGACTCGCACGATTTGTCTAATACTATAGCCTATATTGCCTAAACGACAAGAAAGCTCTTTGAAGTTTTGAGTATATTTTTTGTAGCGATTTGAGTATATTTTTTCAGTCTGACGACTATACGGACTTGGTCTCGAACAATCCTTCGACGTATCAATTGAGGCAACCACAGTAGTGGCAAATGTATCCAAAGTGTCGGACTAGACTCACGATGTTTATTTGCTGAGATCGGAGCGGTAGATGAAATTTATTCGGACTCAGTTTACATGGGTACAACTATAGACACATATGCCCCAGATGAATATATAGAAGTGTAATCGGAACCAGGTTATAAAGTCCTAAAGGCCGCTATTGACTCACCAGTGCAGCTTTCCCTGTAGTTGGCGACATTACAGTTCGAGGTTGGCACAGATGAATTTCCTTCATAAAGATTTGTAATACTGGCTTTTAGAATATAAATAACGGAGTATGGGTACAACTATGGATCCAAGGCTTCCAGATGACTCTGTAGAAATAGAATCGGGTGCTGGTTATGAAATTTTCACGACCGCAACACCCTCAATATTCAGCTTTCCTGTAACTGATGACATTCTTGTTAAGAATTTCTTCAGGTTGAGATCCTGATGTTGATGTTGTTGTAGAAGGCTCGTTCGTAATCCGGGGAACATAAAAAGGGGAGGAAACGTCGTAACAATTGCATGCGCAATGTTGTTGAAAATATTTTTTGTTCGGCTACGACACCTACTTAGAATAGATGTGCATTTCCCAAACTACTTCGTATCTCCCACATCAATTGTGTTTTTCATGCGAAATTTTTTGATGACCCGGTGAGAAGAGCCAATTTCTACGTTCATAGAGGAACGAAAATCTGAAGATGACATTCTAGGTTACCATAGATGGCAGGCTAAGGCTGTACAATAATCTACATAGCAGGAGTATAACAGTACTACTATATTCATGGGTAAAATGCAAGCGTATTCCCGTGACTTTCTAAAAAACAAAACCTCGACATCAATATAAACACATGAGTATAAAATATATATATATATATATATATAAAATAGATAGGTAGGAAATAGTGCCACCCAGAGGAAAATTACAACACTAAATAAGCAAAGTTCCCAACCACTGAACAAAATTCAAGGATACGTTATTTCTTGGTTACGATAAAGGGCAGTCCCATTTTCTATAGCAGTACTACTACACTCCCTGTTTGCCCTTAGAGGCTTACATGGAATACCATGGAAAACTTATTGATATGCCAACTATTGAGAGAAGACGTTTAATGTTTAGAACCATTTTTATTAATAAACTTGTAAGAGTTTTTAGTTGGTTAAATAAAATTAAATGTGTCTCCACGTAAAATGCGTAATTACTTTGTACTTAGCAAAATTAAATTATAAATTAAATAATGCGTTTCCTTCTATATGTGAGGTTTATATTAAGCTTTATAATTGTATACCATATTACGACTCTGAAGATGCACCCAGTGGAAAATGGCAACACTAAATAAGCAAGGACCCCAACCACTGTACAAATTTCAAGTAGACGTTTTTTCTAGGTTACGTTAGATGGCAGTCCCATCACCTAGGACTGGCTACAACAGATCTACTTAGCTGGAGTAAAAAAAAAACAATGATTAACGAAACTAATGGAACCTATGCCTTGTAGAAACAAAATGGGCATTATATAAAAAGGTGGCCCGATATTTACAATAATTGGTCTGTTCCAATACTGCAAGAATCTACTAGTTTTGACTATTTTTTCGATATCATAAAGGAAAATTTGTTATCGTAGTAAAAAGTGGTAGATTCTTGCAGTACGGGAACAGCCAAAATTTTTCAACAAAGATTTACACCTACACACCCTATAGAAAATTCAATTTCTCATAACATGGAATCACCCATATATTACCTTCATACATATCTATTTTTATCTACAATGATTATTATCTACGTCCGCCCAAGCAAACACTCTTCAAAAGGTTTTCGTTTCAATACTCATCGCCTTTTATATTCGATACTCTGCGCTTTGACGTCGGCATCAAAATGGGCTGACATAAAAACTGAACGAATTCTAGAACAGAAATAAAAAAACAAAAAATATGCATATGAATGATTGACTACTATTTCGCTCTATTTTGAGCACAAGCCCCGGATACAAATTGAAATAGCAATAACAAATAATAATGAAAACCGAGTGTCGGATTTGAAAACAACAAGACGTAATGTGAATTACGAACTCAAATCAAATTGAATACCGTCGACTAGATACACAAATGACAGACTTTCAATAAAATAATCGTAGTCTATTTTCTGCGGCCTATTTGTAATAAACAGAAGAAGAAAAAATACTGGAGGAAGAAGAAGAGCCATAAGTAGTTATAGAAAAAAATTGGGCTTTTCGTAATTTTTTTCCCACAGCCGTTTTGTGTTGAGTTGAGTTTCGTTGTGGTTCTTTTCGCCCGTTTTCATTTTACATTCTTTTCTTGGCTGCACAGAAAAACAAAAATAAAAAAACACAAATTTTTCGTTGAATACGAAATTCCGAATGTTTCGTTGTATGCGTATGGTGTGTGTATTGTGCTATTTGTGCATGTGTATGTATCTGTATTTGGCATCCAAACCGGCAAGTTTTTCTTTTTCAAATCAGTTTTGATTCATAGATACAACCAGGAAGATGTCGGTTTTCTTCTTGCACTTTTCCAACATTTTCATTATTCCGGATAAAATTTCAAAGTCGCCAATAAGGTCAAGTTAATAATAAAATAAACAAACATATAGCCAACAACAGCGAACACTGTGAAATAGGCAGTATTGAATTAAATTCTGTGAATGAAAAATAAGACAAAATAATAGAATAAAAAAAATTTGATTGCAAAAAATTTAAGAATTTTCGGTAAGTTGAACAATTTTTTTTTTGCGTTAGTTCTTTGCCTTTATCCCAAAACCAACATAACAACACTCACCAGAGCTAACTATCGTTGTTGGGGCTGACTTCCCTACCTCACTCTTGTCATCTCCGGCAATCAACAACAATCGCCAAAGTTGGTTGGTTATTTACGTACATTAGTTGTGCAATAATTTTCTGCTCTTTCTCTTTGGTTCTCCAAAGAGATTTTGGCACACTTGCTCCCCGCACTCGATATTTTCTCGTCTTCATCTTTCGATTGTTTGCACCTTTTGTTGTTGGACGTTGTCACTGGAGATACATCTTATAAAGTGTGTAGTAATTGTAGCGATTTTATTTTCTCTCAAAAAATATTTTTTAAAAAATCCACGCCTATAGGTAGACCCTGAAGAAATATTTTTAAAAATCCACGCCTACAGGTTGGCCTTGAAAAAATATTTTTTTAAAAAATCCACGCCTATAGGTAGACCCTGAAAAAATATTTTTTAAAAAATCCATGCCTATAGGTAGACCCTGAAAAAATATTTTTTAAAAAATCCACGCCTATAGGTAGACCCTGAAAAAATATTTTTTAAAAAATCCATGCCTATAGGTAGACCCTGAAAAAATATTTTTTAAAAAATCCACGCCTATAGGTAGACCCTGAAAAAATATTTTTTAAAAAATCCATGCCTATAGGTAGACCCTGAAAAAATATTTTTTAAAAAATCCACGCCTATAGGTAGACCCTGAAAAAATATTTTTTAAAAAATCCACGCCTATAGGTAGACCATGAAAAAATATTTTTTAAAAAATCCACGCCTATAGGTAGACCCTGAAAAAATATTTTTTAAAAAATCCACGCCTATAGGTAGACCCTGAAAAATATTTTTTAAAAAATCCACGCCTATAGGTAGACCCTGAAAAAATATTTTTTAAAAAATCCACGCCTATAGGTAGACCCTGAAAAAATATTTTTTAAAAAATCCACGCCTATAGGTAGACCCTGAAAAAATATTTTTTAAAAAATCCACGCCTATAGGTAGACCCTGAAAAAATATTTTTTAAAAAATCCACGCCTATAGGTAGACCCTGAAAAAATATTTTTTAAAAAATCCACGCCTATAGGTAGACCCTGAAAAAATATTTTTTAAAAAATCCACGCCTATAGGTAGACCCTGAAAAAAATATTTTTTACAATTCAACGCCCTGAAAAAATATTTTTAAAAAATCAACGCCTATAAAAAAATTTTTTTAAAAATTCAACGCCCTGAAAAATATTTTTAAAAATTCAAGGCCATAAAAAATATTTTTAAAAAATCAAGGCCCTGAAAAAATAATTTTTAAAAATCCACGCCTAAAAAATTATTTTCAAAAAATCCACGCCTATAGGTAGACCCCGAAAAAATATTTTTTAAAAAATCCACCCTGGAAAAATATTTGTAAAAAATTCACGCCTATAATCAAATAAAATACATCGATTTATTGTTTTCTTGTGATGAGATGAGAAAAATAGTGTCCATACAAAGATTTAAAATAGTATGAAATTGATAAAGATTTTCAATATAAGTCGATATTCCAAGTTGCTATTGTGTTGATTTTGAAATATTATAATATTTCTTGTCTTTTTATACCCTTCACCACACTGTGGTACAGGGTATTATGTCTTTGTGCATATGTTTGTAACAGGCAAAAGGACTCGAGATAGACCCATGGTTCCTTTTTAGAATCACTTTCTGAGTCGATTTATGCATGTCCGTCCATGTATATTTGTGAGCAAAGTACAAGTCTCATTTATGATCCGATTTGGATGAAATTTGGTACATGTCACTTATTTGGTCCAAGGACGAACCCTTTTAAATTGGGGAAAATAGGTTCATACTTAGATACAGCTCCCATATATAGTTTCGTCCGATTTTAGGTAAATGGTGCACCAAACTCCCAATATTGGTCCGATTGAGTCAAAATGTTGCACAAAGTATTGAATTAGGTCTAGATTGATATATGCCAAGTTTGGTTAAAATCGGTTCAGATTTAAATATAGCTCCCATATATAGTTTCGTCCGATTTTAGGTAAATTGTGCTCCAAACTCCCAATATTAGTTCGATTGAGAAAACATTTTGCACAGGGTATTGAATTAGGTCTACATTGATGTATGCCAAGTTTGGTTGCAATCGGTTCAGATTTAGATGTAGCTCCCATATATATTTTCGTCCGATTTTAGGTAAATGGTGCACCAAACTCCCAAAATTGGTTCGATTTATACAAAATTTTGCACAGAGTACTGAAATAACTGCAGATTGATGTATGCGATGTTTTGTTGGAATCGGTTCAGATTTAGATATAGCTCACATATATAGTTTCGTCCGATTTTATGTAAATGGCGCACCGAAGAGTCTATGCTTGTTCTATATTTACGAAATTTTGCAGCGTGTATTGAATTTAGTCTCGAATGATTTAGTTAACTTTGAAATCGGTTCGGATTTAAATATGGCTCCCATATATACTATAGTCCGATTTTATGCAAATGGAGAAGACTGTGTCTGTTCGCTTTACATGAAATATTGCATAGTTTAAATATAGCATCCATATATATCCGATTTCACCAAATGGTGGATGCCTCGGTTGCTCAAAGACGTCCATTTATATATAGATCTTACACATATTTTATTTTGCTCGATGATTGACATTAATTTTTTCATACATTTCAGACTGTATCTGTATGGGTTGTTTAATTTAGTTCAAATATCTACAACTTCGCGCAGTTAATTTCGTTAGATTCCATTTCAATGGTCCTCCAAAGATGATATGTCTATTCTATCTAAAGGATACAGTACATATGAGTGGTGAAGGGATCATATAGTCGGCCCCGTCCGACTTTGTAACTTTCCTTACTGATTTTAATTCCGTCTTTATTATTTTCGTGATTTTAATTCCGCTATGTTGACATTATTTTAATGACCATATTTTCATTTAATTGAACACCAAATAAAGAGAAACAACCACTTTTTTTGACAAAATGACGTCGTTCAATGAACTTGAGAAATATTGAAGAAAATTTGTATATTATTAAAAACATTTGTGAATTAAATAATATTACAAAAAATATATGTATATTACTCGAGAATATAAAATTACAAAATGCTTTATGAACTTTAGCATTTTATTAAAGGACATTTTAGCAATAGGTATTGCTAAAAATGAACTTTAACCTTACAAATTGTAAACTATTTTTAGATTAATTGGTGCCTTTTTGTTTTGGGACGTAGAAACAAAATTGTTTATTTTGTATTTACATTCTATAATAGATTAATTAAAACTAAAAACATAGGAAGCCACTATGCATATAAAAGCATGTGTAAAAAATTATTTAATTTCTAAAACTAATTTTATAATTATTTTTTTTTTTTTTAACATTGAAGTTGTTTTTTCTGAATGTGGTGTATAGCCTTATTTTAAATCATCCACTCACTCATGGCCTCGTATGTCATCTACGTTTCCACATTCTTTGCATTTGAAAAAAAACGAACTGCAATAATGAATATTTTGATTTATTTTTGTTCGTCCATTTTTTTTTTTTTTTTTTTTTTTAATCTTGTTTTCCTGGATGTTCGTTGTGCGTGCAAGATTCTATTCGAAATTCGAATATTGGTTATATTTATATGGTAATTGAATTTTTCAGAGAATATAGAAGAGAAATGTTGTTTTATTAAGAGAAATTATGTCTTGATTTTTTTTAAGACAACGAGGAGAAGTAAGACAGCTGGTACTTCGTATTGAAGCAGATCTCAAATAAAATAAGTTGAAATTTGTCACCTAAACTTAAGACCCAAAAAAGGAACCAAAAAATATATCCATAAATGAAGGAATAAAAAAGAATTTTAATAGAACTACAAATGTATTAATGTTGATCTGACCACTAGGGATTCTTGGTATTCACCGACAACGCAGATCGGCCCATAGATCTTTCAGATAATTTTTCTCTCAAACACTCTAAAAGCTGACTCTGCTTGCGAAAGTACCCATGCTTGAGATCCATATAACAGCACGGGTAGGGAAGTGGCCTGCTTAGAACATAGTATCCTTCTCCGAACTTCAAAACTGATGTCATTAGTTGTATTTAGGTTCCGAGGTAGAAGAAATCTTTGAACCTCAAAGCTGTAGTTCTCACGATCCACAGTTGGTCTGAGTTTACACGTCTTGCGCCTTGATAGCATCAGCTTGGTCTTCTCGACATTTACTGTCAGGCCCACTTGAGAGACTCCTTCTCAATTTGTTCAAAGGTGGCTGTTACCGTTCTCTAGCCAAATTGGTAATAAGCTGGTGCATGCTCCTGACCAGCATCTGACCACCAGTCTTGAATAGGCTGGTAAACAATCGTGACCTGCTGCTTTATTATTCTTCAGCCGACTAATTGATATTCTGACCTCATCTTGGCTAGGTGGTATACACTCCATACCGTCATATCTTATTGGTTCTTGGATCCTCAGGACGCTGTCTGTATCTGTCACCAGGTTTCCTTCTTCATCTCTACAGGAGGATGTGCATGCACTAAAGCCTTCTGTTTGGTGTTTTACTCGTTGGTGAAATTTTCGAATTTCGTTCTAACTCCTGAACATCTCGATAACCCGTTTTTATATTAAAATGTTAAACTGATTGGTTTCGCGTGTTGAGGTTGACCCTATACTCGTATAACCGTATTCCACCATAGTATGGGGGTTATTCTGAATTTGAAATTGTAAGTTTATACAATTTTCTCTGATGGTATAGCCATTTCCGTCCCGTACATATATTATTATCGCATTACATTCGGAGGGTACCAAGATACAAAACTAAAAGGTCAGGTCAGCTATATTTGCCCACATTTAGTCATAGACCCATATACTTCTTGATTTTCGTCCTATCAGAGGCAATCTATTAGTCAGTCATTTAAGTAAAGCCTCATATAACTCTACATTGGAGTATTTTGATGTATGTTACACCCTACTATGCGTTATCAAGATCGGTCCATGTTTGCGGTTTTTAAATTTTAGAGAAAATCCTTATTATAAGTTTCTGAAATTTGTATTACGTATACATTGTCGCTCAAAACATGGTACAGGGTATTATGTCTTTGTGTATATGTTTGTAACAGGCATAAAGAAACGTTATAGACCCATGGTTCCTTTTGAGAATATGCACTTTCTGAGTCGATTTGTCCGTCCGTCCGTCTGTTAATGTTAAATTGCAAACAAAGTACAGATCGCATTTATAATCCGATTTGGATGAAATTTTGTACGGCTCATTTATTTGGCCCAAGGACAAACCTTATTGAAATTGGAGAAAACAGGTTCAGATATAGCTCCCATATATATTTTCGTCGATTTTCGATTTTAGATAAATGGTGCACCAAAGGCCCTATATATCTTTCGATTTGCACGAAATTTGTATAGTGTACTGAATTAAGTCTAGAATGATGTGTGATAAGTTTCGTGAAAATCGGTTCAGATATAGATATACCTCCCATATATATTTTCGTCCGATTTTATGTAAATGGTGCACCAAAATCCATAAATATCTTTCAATTTGCACGAAATTTGGCTCAGCGTACTGAATTGAGTCTTTAATGATGTGTGCAAAGTTTCGTGAAAAATCGGTTCAGATTTAGATATAGCTCCCATATATATTTTCTTCCGATTTTATTTAAATTGTGCACTAAAAACCCAAATTTTGTACGATTGCCACACAATTTTGTACAATGCACTTATGTTAATATAAATTATAAATAATAAATGTTAATTAATATAAATTAATATAAATAATAAAAAAACACCTAGTTACATATTAATCGCCCCATTGCTGTTTAAACATTTAATTATTTATATCTATTAAATTTCGCCTTTACTATCTTTCGTTTGTTCTCGTCGTCGTCGTTTTTTCACACCAATTTGAAACCATAACCATTTTTAACGAAAGATTTTTTTTCATTACGAACAGTATTGAAATCGGCTCGTTTCTTTCCCATATTTATGTACATATGTTATATTCGTCTTCTCTTGTACCTCTTCGTTGTTGTTGTTATTTAATTAAAAAAAATGTTGGTGTTTTTTCGTTCATACCGTTTATATTTTGAATACGATTTTCGGTGGTGGTTGTTGGTTGGATGGCTGGATGGATGGTTAGTATCGGAGGAGACGAGGTTGTTTTTACTGTTTTTGTTGTTGTAGATTGGTTTCGAAGTTTTCTCAAAATATTTCAGTTGGTGTGCGTTATTCATCGTTGTCGGTAGGTTTTCACAAACACTTAAATTTTGAGATGATTTATTAAAAAAAAATATTTTAATTAGAAAACTGTAAAATTAAAATACGGAATAATAAGAGACAGTGTTTGAAAAGAATAATATATTATTTTATATTTGTGATCAAAATATTTCAACAAATAATTTCCAGCATGAATTTACATATATTTTCACAGCAAATAAATGAAAAAAATAATGGTTATGAATTCCAAGATTTATTTCATTTGCCCTTTTTGAACTCTTTTTTTTGCAATTGCCGTAGTCTCAGGTGTTGTTTTCGGAAGAAAAATCACGTGTAAATGGCTCTCTAGCTGTGAAAGAGAAAAAAGTTGTGCCTGCATGCTGGAAATTTGGCGCACATTAAAGAGATTCGTTTATTAGTTGCTCTTCCCCTGGCACTCTTTCGCTCACATTGAAATTCATTTCCTAATTCAAACAGAGGAAACACACCAATCGAAAGAGAGCGGCGGTTATTCGTTTAACAAGAAATTACAAAAAAATAAAAAAACAACAACGATTCCATTTAGTTGTTGTGTTGTGTATCGAAGCGGCTGGTATTGAATGAAAATTCCATATCAAAAAATAATGTTTTCAATTAATTAAATATTAAAATGTTGGGATTTGTTAATTGAAGTTATCAAAGGGAAATATCCAAATACGCATTATTATGTTGTTGAAATATTTGTAGTGAGTGTTTTTTATTAAGTGTTTGGTGATTTTTAAACTGGATAATTTTATTTTTCAATATTGGTCTTATTTGCTAGGGTTGCCAAATGTGAGTGCGTGTGTATAATTGGAAAATTACCAGAATCACAAATGTATGGAATTGTTCAAAAATGCGCCCATGCCCAAGGACCTGTATATGGGGGCTATGTCAAAACAATGAACAAAATTTAACATTTTCTGCTATAAATTTTTTTGGAACAACTCTAGTTTAGTAAAACCGATCAGATTTTTCTGAAAAATTTTCCAGATGTATGTATTTTTACCCTAATTATTTCTTGGGGGACGTACCCGGTTACCCGGTTATTTGACCCGGTTAATATAATATAGGTATAATTTTAAAGGTTATACAAATATCTTTCCATTGAGTGATAATATGATAGTCAAAAAACTGGGTTTTGGCCCCCGATTTTTTTGAAAAACTCCCTAAAAGTCGAACTTGGGTCCATTATAGTCCCCCTGGCTGTATCTGTTGTGGATCAAAAGATATGGACCTTAGAACCCACATATCGCACCATTTTGGAAAGGGCAAATTGTGGTCTATCATTTGAATCTGGGTTGGAGGGGGACTATAATGGACCCAAGTTCGACTTTTAGGGAGTTTTTCAAAAAAAATGGGGGCCAAATCCCAGTTTTTTGACTATATTTCCAAAATGGTTTGAGATAACCATCATATTACCACTCAATGGAAAGGTATTTTTATAACCTTTAAAATGATATCTATATTATATTAACCGGATCCGTAGAACCGGATATAACCGGGTACCCGTACCCGAACTTCCGGCTCAAATAACCGGGTAACCGGGTACGTCCCCCAAGAAAAAAGATATCCCCATAATTAGGGTAAAAATACATACCTCTGGAAAAAAATTTCAGAAAAATCTGATCGTTTTTACTTAACTAGAGTTAAGCCATTTTTTTAAACTGGAATCTTTAATATGTTCTATTCGATTAGAAAATGCGCCACAGATTACCTAAATACCTATAATTGACCATTATGTGATGTTATGTCGAAACTTAAAACCTACATTACCTTTTTTGGTATGAAATATTCTACACAGCAAAAGCTTGGAATGCCAATTTACAATCACTTCAGTTTAATGAAATTTAGGACCTTTAAAATACCATACATAAGGAGGGACGTATATATAAAGACTATGTCATTAATGTACCTGTTTGAAAAAATATCAAATCGATTTTAAATATGTGGACCAATATTTAGTACTTTTTGTGCAAAATATCAAATAATACCCCATTCGTTTGGGGTTCAAAATTCCGAAAATTTAAGTCTACCGTCCGTCAGTGGGACCAATATCGATTTTTTATACCCTCCACCATAAGATGCAGTGTATATTAAATTTGTCATCCCGTTTGCAATGCCTCGAAATATTCACCGGAGACCTCACAAAGTATATATAAACTTGATCAGAACAAAATTTTATGTCGATTTATGCATGTCCGTGTCTCTGTCCGTCTGTTGAAATCACAATAGAGATCGCAATATTTAAGATAGAGCTCCGACATTGCTAGTACTCCTAGGATGTTTGGTATTGCAAATAGAAAATATCGGTTCACGTTTTGGTGTAGCCCGCACATAACGGTAGCCCCATATAACGATACCTCCCCATATTCGGTATTTTGGACACGTTTTTCAATTAAATTGGCTGTAATTTAGTATTTTGGATTCTCATTGTACAGCACATGCCCGTACCAGAAATTATTAATATTGGCCCAAGTTTCAGAGTAGCCCCCATAAATTTATCGTCATTACCCAAAATGGTACAATTATCAGTCATGTATGGTAGGGTCCGGCATGTCCGAATGTATTCAAGCCTTCTTGTATTTCTGGCTACCTGAAAGCGAACTAAATGATAAAAATTTAAATATTTTGCTCATAGCTATAGGTATGATTTGTGACCGTAAATGTCTCTTTTATAGGCTTTGTATGATTTAGCAGAAAATCGATATTTTAAACCCAGCCCGCCAAATAATTTGTGTATGTCAAACCATTAGTTTTATGTTCGCAAGCATTTCTTTTAACTTCAGGTGCCTACAGCAAGGGTAAAAGTATTCCAACCTGTAAGGTGCATCTGATGATTTTTACTTTTCAGCATTTTCTCAATAAAATTCCTTAGTTGTTGGCTCCCAATATGACGAGGAAAACTGCCAAACCCTTTTTTCAAGCATAGCCTTTTTAAGGAACCCTCAGTATTCCATTCATAATCTCTATTAATAACTTTTTTCTATTCCAGCCAACATTCCCATAAGAACGCTGTGCGTCCTTTCAACTAAAGTCCAATGTTAATACCGCGACAAAAACACACCAATGGCAGTGACATCACCCTAAAGAAGTTTCCAAATTCCAGCATTGAAATAAAACCGATATTTAAGAAAATGCCACAACACAATCATATCAATCAATTGTTGAGCACCGCAGCGGCTGGAAATGGTGTTATAGGTGATGTTGATGCTTTGCTAACACCATTGGCCAATACGGGCAAACACAATGACAACCAAAACAATAGCAGTGGTGGCGCTGGTGGTGGCTCAAACTCCAAAGAACGAACCGAACGTAATCTCTGGCGTAATGATGAAGTCATGGAAATGCTGGTGGTAATGCAGCAAACCAAAGCTTTAGAGAAGCTCAATGACAAGACGGTGAAAAGCGAAAATGTCTTTAAGGATGTGGCGGCAATAATGCATAAAAACGGGTTCATCAAGAAGTCACACGTTCAGATATGGACTAAATGGAAATTTCTGAAAAGTACTTATATGACATCGCGTCGTAACGGTGTAATACCGCGTATGATACCACATGACATCTATGAGACAATACATCAGATGATTACCACTTACAATCAGGGAATGAGTGAATGTGGCACCTCGACCACAGCATCCATGGATGGAGATAATTCCAATGCTGGTCATGTTTCTAGGGCAAGTGTTGATGGTGGGGGACCAGCGGAAAAGTTGGCTGGAAATGACACTAATCAAACGGGAGACAATTTCCATATGGCTCATCCGATTTTTGGTTTTAGTTTGGGTTTGGTTAAAGATGAACCCACTGATACAGGTAAGAGGAAATATTTTTTTGTATTTTACAACAAGAATTTACAAATATATTATTTTTTATAGGTTACAATGCTGTGGAAAACAATAAAACTGAAACGGCCACCGAAAATCAGTTAAATGGTACTATAAGCGAGAAAGTACAAATCCCCGATAAGCCTACAAATACCGTTATTGAAAATCAAACAAAAAAGACATTAGAAATACCACATAGGGGCCGTGGACGTCCACCAAAACAAAAGATCTTACCAGCAGCAACTTCCACACCCATCACAACAGTCACAACAGCTCTACCCAATCTACAGCAGATGCCACCATTAAGAGTAGCTCCATTTGCAAAAGCGCCAAACTCGAGCAATGCTCTGGCAGCAAGTCGTCCACCACCACCACTCACAATGCCACCATCACCACGACAAATACAAATTACCACTATCCCCACTATAAGTGTGACTCCAAAAATTTCCAACAACAATAATCCAGCCAAAGTTGGACAAAGAAAACTTCTACCCAAACTATCAATGCCTCCCAATGAAATTCAAAACGCAGCAGCTTTACGTCTATTAAATGATCTCCAAACTAGTCGGGCTTCCTCCGCCTCCCCATCGAACAATTATCCGAAATTAAAACAAGTACCAATGCGCAAAACGCCATATTCATTACGACCCGAAAGATTAATACCAGATTTAGAGGAATCATTTTCACCGCCTCGTGCTGAAATGCCAGTAAACGGTGAAAGATTCCCACAGCAAATACAACAACAACAAGAAGGAACGGCAATGATCACTGGTCAAGTTACACAAAATGGTGTATCGTATCGTAAACGTAGATTGGATTGGTCCCAGCAACAGCGCAACACTCCAACTAAATTCCGCAAAATCCCCAGTGATGATGAGGATATGCCTGCCCTGCAACAGCCCCAACCACTTCCTAACCAAAAAGAGGAGAGTCGACGTTATGGAAAACATCTACAAAATGTCATCATTGATTTGAGCACCAACATGCGACAAATTCAAACTCAAATGATGCGAGAATTCTTTGATAAACAACACGAATTGTTGCAGAAAGAACATGAATTCCAAATGCAACAGGATCGTATGATAATGGAATCTTTCCAAATGCAGACCTATGAAATTATGAAATCGGTCAAGGAGTTAGTGGGTAGTATAACTACTCGCAGAAATGACATGGAAGAGCAACATTTAAATTCTCAATCCAATCAAGAACTAATTGAACACGAAGAGTTCCACAATTTGGGAGAAAGTCATGAACAAGAATTGGATAATGAGGAGGCAGTGGATTCCCAAGATGGTATGGGTGAACATCCAGAACATGAATTTTCTACCGAAGAAATGGTCCAGCAAGTACAAGAAGATGCTGAAGCGGAAGAGGAGAATAACGAAACTCATGGACATCACGATAATGAACAAGAAACCGTACAAAGTTATCCAGAAAATCCCGACATTGATGAACAGGATGGTGTACAAATACAATTGCAACAACACGATGAACAAATGCAACACCAATCATCACAATCTCAAGATGATAACGAATCGCAGGAAAATGTCAATGGTGATTGTGGTGGTGGTATTGATGGTCTAGTTGGGGACGATGATGATGATGACGAAGACGACGACGACGATGAAGATGATGACGATGATGACAGTGACTCGGATGATGTGTCATCAACAACTACAGATAATGATGGTGATTCACGGCACATGATGAATGGTATTCATTCGGCTAACTTGGATCAAATGCTTTCGACTGAATTGACTGAAGAAGATTAAAAGACATCACAAAGTAGATATTAAGTTAGGAAAGTATTCCATATAAAAACTACAACAAAACATTCCACATATAAGTAAAACAAAAACTGAAATTGCTTTTAAAGCACCATCATGTACTGATTCTAGTACATACGTATATATTTTTGTTTCCTAAAACATAAGACGTTATTTTGTTAAACTTCGTATTTATATTTATTTTGTTTTAACATAGTTAAATCTGTATACTTACATTCCAAAAAAAAAAACATACAAGTATTATCATTTTTATTTTGTTCTTCATGTACATATATTACGATGAAAATATATGTATATATTTTGAAGATGTTTATCGACACTATATCAACACATTCCTTATAATATATTCTAGACTAACAAAAAGTATTAATATTTATTACAAAAAAATTATAAGTCTAAATCTGGTATAATCACTTAAGAATTTAAAATGTAAATTATTTATTTCCTTGAAAAAAACAAGAAAAGAAAAATAAACTAAATAACCACAGATTACTAATTTAAATCGTTTATGCAGTGAAAATTAAATCATAAGGATATCTTATTTTCAAGTTGTAGAAAATAATGATAGAGTGGGCAGGACATAGAACTAAATTAGTACTAATCTAACTAAATAGTGAATAGTGTTGTCATGATTGGCATTCGAATGTATGCCCAGAGACTTAATTGCCTTATGGGTTGACAGGTTATCGAACGGGTGTCATCCACCATATAAACATCATCTGCAAATATTTCATTTATCACCAGAAGCAACATCAAGGGTGAATGTATTCGAATCTGTGAGGTGCCTTTGATGACAATCCCATTCCTGTGCCATTGAATACAGATTACAAATACTTAATTTCAATGAAAATATCGCGACAAAAATACCAATGGCAGTAATATATATCCCTGCAGTTATATATTACATTCCAGCATGTTTAATAAATCCATTTTGAAAACAATAAATCAATATAAAATGCTGGACACTCCAATGTAGACCCTCAAGTCATTTATACACGAATCTCTCTTAGGGAGGGTTACATTTATAATTCGGGGTACGATGGTGTATAGGGGGTACGGGGTACGATGGCGTATAGATGAAATTCATTGGGTAGGAGCAAATTAAATAAGCAGTCTTGGACAGAGAGTTTTTTGTGTAGAGTCTCGGATGAAATGACCCGGTCCCCATGATCCCAAGATCGACAAGCCGAAATTAGTACCCGTAAATAAACAATCTGTAGGACCCTAGTTGTTTTTTAGTTTGTTATCAGGGTTCGCACGGTATTCGAACGAATATTTGTTTACCCTGAGTGCCGCAACAAGTTGTTAAGGCTTAACTGCCAAGTCCTTGCCATTGTAAGAGGCTTACACACTTGTCGGCCAATAAAAAAAAGTCCTACGTCGCGGGCAAGGGATAGCCAAAGCTCGACTGGAAAAATTTTGTCAGAAATCTCTAATCAATCAGGACCTTCAGGAGTACCTGAATGGTGAGAAATCCTTGCCAAAAGAAATATATGGAAGTTTGTAAGTCGGATTAAAAGAGAGTCCATAAAAAGGCTTCCAGAAAGTTACGCAACCTCCTCCGCAACAAAATCAAGGCGTTTCCACTGTAGAGGTATTTACAATCCCATTGTGAAAAGCAGCAGAGCTGCTAGAACAAACTACAAAATAAAATCGACAAGTTGCCTAACCCCAGAACCATGGTTATGAAAAATTCTGGTAAGCACCCAATTTGACGAACGTGATGCAGGAAGCAGCGTACCAAACCACCAACACAAACGCTTGGTGTGCAAAATGCGATCCCCCGGTAAGCAGCAACAAGCGGCACACACTCGTTTGAAGCACAGCAATCTGCTACGTATGATTCGGTTATATTGACTAAGACCCCCACTAAGAGTGGTAAGGAGAAATAATCGAAAACCAAACCCCACGTCTAGAAATAAAGATCCCAGAGAGCGTTGCTTTTATACCCTTCACCACACTGTGTGTAACAGGCAAAAGAAAACAAGATAGAAGGTTCCTTTTGAGAATATGCATAGAATCACTTTCTGAGTCGATTTATGCATGCCCGTCCGTCCATCCATGTGTTAAATTGTAAACAAAGTACCGGTCAGATTTATGATCCGAATTGGATGAAATTAGGCACAGCTCATATATTTGACCCAAAGACGAACCCTATTTAAATTGTGAAAAATCGGTTCAGATTTAGGCATAGCTCCTATATATATTTTCATTCGATTTAATGTAAATGGTGCACCAAAGTCCCTATATATCTTTCGATTTGCACAAAATTTGGTATAGCGTACTGAATTGAGTTTAAGATAATGTGTGCTAAGTTTCGTAAAATTCGGTTAAGATTTAGATATAGCTCTATAAATATTTTTGCCCGATTTTGTGTAAATTTTGTACCAAGGCCGCTATATTTGTTTGATTTGCACGAAATTTGGCATATCGTACTATATTGAGTATAGAATGATGTGTGTTAAGTTTCGTAAAAATCGGTTTAGATATAGCTCCCATACATATTTCTATCGCTATATTGTTCGATTTGTACGAAATTTGGCATAGCGTACGTGAAAATCGGCATATGTATGGATTGATGTAAGCCGGTTCACTTATAGATAAACATCACATATTTAAGTTCGTTCAATTTTATGTCAATTTTCCATCGAAAAGGCGACGTCTTTTAGGTTACATATGTAGAATATACCCAAAGTCGTGAAGGGTATGATATAGTCGGCCCAGTCCGATTTTTTTGATTTTTTCATGTTCTGTACAGTTGGGGCCTTCATGATTAAACAGAGAGTCTAAAATACACTTCTTAGGTAAATGAAATCCAAAAATATCTTTCGCCAAGTCATCTTTTACAACACCTAAAAAATAAATAAAACACATTGATGTTAGTTTTTCTTTCGCAAATTTACAATTAAATCTCAGGTTCACTTTATTATCGTTATTTAAAATTACATTTGTTGTTTGTGGCATATTTTCGTAAAAGATGCGTTTTCAAAAAAAGGAAAAGAAAACAACTTTCTTTTGTATATTTCTTTAAAATGATCTTAGTTGTTGTTGTTTTTTCTGTTTATTAATTAATACGTTTTACATTTTTAACACAAGTTATCTACGGTATTGGAATTTGTGACTGATTTTCAGTTTTGTTTTTATTTTTTTTTTCATTTTTATAATTCTAATTTGTTGTTCGCATTTGTGTGTGTCTGTTTTCAACGCAATTTAATTACAAACAATACAATTATTTTCTTTATTTCTTTATTATTTTCTAATTTAAATAAAGTGTGTGTAATTTTGTTCCATTACTTGCATTTATTTTTGCCATTCGCATTCGCTCGTCAGCAGAGTGAACGGATTATTAAATTACTCATTGATTATGAAGTTAATTTAATTGTCTTCAATACATACATATATATTTTTTTATTAATCACAATGTGTTGGTTGTTGTTATTATTTTATTTTTTATATACAAATTGTGTTTAAAAAACCATTTACAAATTTTTCAATTAACTAATTGATATGATAGGAATTTGCAACAAAAACCAAATAAATTAAATGAAAATTCATTTGATATGATATCGGGTAGTAATTAAATTTTAAAAAGTATGCAGTATAAATCTGGAATCCCCTGCGAGAAAGGACATGGCGATAAGCAATAAATTATTATAAACACGGTATGCTGGCAGCCATCAATATGGGAAACTAAAATACAATCTCCCATATGGAAATTCGGGTAAAATATTAATCCCACCATTTTCCGTCAATAGTACAGTTGGAAAAGTCTAAGTACGCTACGACTCCAAATGGAGTTTTAAAAGTGTATAATCTAGCCTTTATGCAAATAGTTTCAGATTGATTTTTGTTTAAGAATTTTTAAAATTTTTATTTCTCCTTTCATAGTCAAAAAATTGTAAACCATGAAACGTCACCTTACGAAGTAGGAATACCTGTCGATCACTGGATTTCCACTGTTACAGTACAAATATGTTTGCAAATTTGTTTGAAGGATGTGACTGGTGACCAGGACATGACATGACATTTAAAATAGCTTTAAAAAGGGTAATAAGAAAATAATAGCAATCTACGTATTAAAAAACCAAAAAAATAAAATAAACACAATACACAATTTATTTATCAGTAATACATTTGTTTCTTGTTTATTGATTTTTATTTATATTTTACAATTTTGCGGTTCTCATGTAATAATTATATTCTATTTATTTACAATTATAGAAATGAAGAAAATGTATTTAACTTAAATAAAACATATGGAGAAGAAAATAAATGGATGAAAAAAATAATGAGTGTATAATAACGACAGTTGTATTTCAATTCCAATCTAAAAGTTGTTTTTTAACCCTTTCAGTGTTTTTGTCGAATATATTCGACATTTAAAAGTACTCTCTTTCTTTGCGATTTTCGGTTATCCAATGTACCGTTGCTATTGATGTTTTTGTTTTTGCTGAAAGATAGACGAAATTGGTCGAGGGTTAAAATAATAATTGCTAATTTTTCTAAACTATGTCCCTTTATATGATTTTAAATACAAAATTTTAGAATTTTATTCCAACAAAATTTTTTTTTGACACTGAAAGGGTTAAAGGGTTAAGAATGCAATTATCTATACTAATCTACAATATATCTTCTAAAAAAGGGAAATAAAAAATCTAAATTAAAAAATGTTAGTAAAACTAATAAATTTAGCGAATGTGCTTCTCGAACAAGTACTCCGTTATCCAAAATTTAATTCCAATGTATTGCGTATAATTTTTTTGAAAAATAATATGAGTTTCTATATCAACATTTACTCAGGTCAGTGTAACAAAACATGGGGTGCAGCAGCGATTTTTTGGGCAATGATTACTAGAATTGAAATGAAAGTGATGTGAACACCTTTTGCCTTTCTCTTTTACATTTGCTCACAGAATATATCGAAAAGTATTCGGCAACACAAGCTATATTGTCACCTAAGCTTGCTTTTATTCTAGGACCATACCCTCAGTTATGTCAATGTTCCACACTGGTCTCTATAGGCCATCGAATAAGATGACATCCGTTGTCCTACGCTGTGATAGAAAAAAATTCAAAAAATCACGTCGTAATAATTTGATCATTGCGTCTCAAAATTTCCTTCAAATTTTGAAGTATTCAAGATTGTTATATAACAATCGAGTGTTAACGATCCCTTGAAGGCGGAAATTGAATTTCCTTAAATAAACTAACTATAATGGGTTCAGGTCAACTATGTAAATATAAAAAAGCAATTCCAGCAACTTCCGTCAGAAGGTGAAAGTAGCCAATTTCTAAAAGCCCTCTTAGGGCAAAACAACATACAAAGCCATTGGTCACATTCCGTCTTTATTTATACGGCCCAATCTGGAATTTTTTTCCATAATGACACATAGTTGAGATCCTTGCAAACTACTCAAAATTTCAGAAAAGAACTTTCACCAAAAGTGTATCTATTGCAACAACTACCATGATGATCTGAAGAGAGAACCTCTAGATCAAAAGGCCTATCGAACCTGATTGAATTGTATTCACACTGCAATACAGGGTGGATACAATCCTAGCAGTGGAAGCTGTCATCTCAATTCGCAATAAGCGCGAATTGATGATGTGGGGCAGAATATCGTTCCATATGTGTTAATGTTCCATATAACAACTCAATTGCCTAGCCAAGTCCATTCTCCTGACACCATCATGACTAGAGACAAATCGCAGCCTTTTTGAACATGGAGTTGGAAGCAAAACCAAATTAAATAGAGAAAAATTAACATAAGATCGGTGATTTCATATGTTGATAGACAAACGATCCTAAAGCTAACCAAGTCGCAGACTATAAATTTAAAGGCAGTTCACGAATGCAGATCATTTGTTCACGATATATGACATATTCTTAGAATAGCTGAATGAAATAGCTGACGAGCTTGCTCGAGGTGGAGCACAGTCGATCAATATCCTTGTTGATGCTCCTGTTAAACGATCTATTATCTACTGCATAGGCAGAATTGTTATTTCTAGACGCAGATATATATATCGTTGATTCCCTCGAAAGAGTACCATATGAAACAACTTTTGGGATATTAACAGGTCACTGTTGAATTAGATCTTTCACTTCCAATTGGAAAATCAATAAAGGTGGAAACGATCGACCATTTACAGTGAAGATATTCAGCAGAAGACAACGAATGTTTTGTCTACTTCTGCACAGATCCCATCATCATTTCTAGCTTTACTAAAAAATTGTCTTGGCTAAGTTATTAAACCTCACCTTAACCCGTTCCTCTTTTCAAGCTATATCATATATCATTTTTCTTTTTTATGATGAATACAATGGACAAATGGAATCCAAATGAAGCGACTGCTAATGTGGCTGCAGCGCATGTTTAACTTAACCTCTTTTATTGTTTTGTCTGTAAAAAAATCCAGGCTTATCCAAACCATGAGCTTTAATTATACATTGACTAACAACAAGTAATCATTTCAATATCTATATTTTCAAGTGGCTCTCCGTGTACTAAATATTTTTTAGGGAGATGCATTACCTCGAGCTCATGACTTCAGACTGTTTAATATTCCTATGAGTTTACATGGATATTTTTAAATAAAATAGAGATAATAGTAAGGTAATGACTTTTGAGATCCACTATTCATTTTTCTGGAAACACCCCTTTTTTGCACTTATTTTTTATACAATTTGCCAACATGCCAAATAACGAATAAAATCATTAATTAGGTTTTTCTCGTTAAAAAACAAAAACCAAATATATATTTTGTTTTCAATTTAAAAAATACACAAACAAATTCATTATCTTCATCTTTTTCTTTCTTATCTTCTTGGGGGGGTTTTCATCACAATACAATTTCACAATCTATGCATTTATATATTTATGTATAATATTCTATAGTACAATCTTTAATCTTCACGTTTCTTATTATTATTATTATTTCGATTTACAGAATAACAATAAAACATTGTATTTCTGCAGGGATTCTTATCCATATGTATAGCTCTTAATTTTCTAGTACTTGTTCTTATTACTCAGTTCGCTCTTATACTCTTATCTATCATTCGCAGAAAAAGATTTATCATTTTTTTTACATTATGCCAATTACAAAGATAAGTTTTTATATGGACATTTCTCTTCTCAGCATTTTATTTTCTGTTGTTCTTTTATTTTAGTTTAGTTAAATATATTTTCATTTTTGTTTGTTGTTATTATATTATTATTATCATTATTATTTTATGTACATACATATGCGCATTAGTATTTCTAGTGGTGTATAAAAATAAATAAAAACAAAAAATAAAGAAATCTACAATAAAAACACAAACTTACTTAACCAAACGGCCCACCGATCGACGCACTTCCGCCATCAACTATTTTAGTCCGGCCGATAAATTGGTGTTTTCGGTATAAATTCAATTGAAATAACATATTCCATCATTGAATTTGAATCACATTGTTGTTTGTGCAATCGCCAATGAAGACCGAGTTTATGATATAAATGACTATTCTCCCACTCGAGTAATTTATCCAATGTTATTTGGGTCTGAAAATGAAGAGGAGAGCAAAGCGCACAATTGTGAACAAATCAATTAAGGTGTCAAAAGGAAGAGTCAAATGTGATTCTATGTATGTACTTACTCGTTTACTGAGACATATCACCGGCCACAGTGAACAGCCTAGTGTACAACAACAACAAACACATCCACAAAATAACCACTTAACATTGACAGGTAAGGTTTTCTTTAGAATACTATTTATTCGACCAATTGTGGCTTTGAATTCTTCAGGTGCTACTCGTGACACCAGGCCAGAGGGAAATTCCGTATTAAATCGATTGCTCAAACCGAATCTGTAAATAAGAATTAGGAAAAAAAAAAACAGACGTTGAATATATAGAGAAACTGTAGTATAATTTTTTTACAGAAAAATATTAAAAAATCGTAGCTCTGAGAAAAAAGAAATTTGCAATCGGAGCGTGTATTTTTATTGTCGCTGGTGACGGGTTTCACCTCATTTTTGTGGAGATACGGTTCCTGGATGAGCGCGATGTCGGTATTTGAGGAAGGGAAGCAGTTCAGCAGCTGCTGCTCTACAGTGATGCAGATTTATCTGCACCACCTTTTAACGCTTTCTGCCGTCTGTATCTTGTTTTACTGGCGGGAGTCGGAATTGAAGTTTCCCCTTCCCATAAAAGCACTGTTCTCCAGGACAGCCGGTAGCGAACTTTGCTACAAGACCTTTCTTTTCGCAAAGACCATCGCGTTCTGCTTTTCCACCAACTTCCAGTCCCATAAAAGGTGGTGGTGGGAACGCTACGGCTGCCAGTGTACTACTTTCCCAAAAGGGTCACAGATGTTAATTGTCTTCTTTGTACGACAGTTAACAACTTTGACCCAAAGGAGATCTTTCAAATAGCTGTCGAATCCTCCGCAAATCCTCCGGTACCTCTGGTAGAACAGCGGTTTCTGGGCTTCCTGTTCGAGACGGTGGGTTCGTCTTTCACCACACCCTTACCACTCTTTTCAGGATTCTCCATCGACACTACCGGCGCGAACGAAACAGTATTTTGTGAATCCAACGACTGCGTGTGACTCTTAGCAGAGACTCTTCACAGCCGTGGGCTTCGTTCGAGATTTGGCTCCCGGAGTGGCAACTGCCGCAGAGGTTGACCCAGCTGACGATTGTTCGCTACCGCAGAGGTTGACCCAGCTGACGATTCGTGTTCGCTACCATTGGTTTATCCACCAACAACTGCCCTATTGTCATAACCTTGTATTTCGGTTTTGACATTTCGGCAGAACGTGGATTGCAGAGGGAGTTTGTGCCTTAAGTTTTCCTGGAGGCCTTCTTACCGACTCTCCTTCGGGCTGACTTCGACAGCCCCTTGCCCTCAGTTTAAGTGGAAGATGGTGTCAGGGATTTCTCAGCACTCAGTTTTCCCTTGGGGGGTAATAAAGCCTCAGACGTCCCAGCCACCAACGTCCTAGTGGTGCTCGGGCCACTCACAGTATTCTCCTCTTTTGGAGGCGCTACCGTTGTGGACTTCGCACGTGGTGTAGGAATCCTATAAATTAAGAAGGAATCCAGTATCATTCGAATAGTTCCTCGAGAACTTCCGAATGAATTTGAGGTTCCTCTTAATTAGAAGGTTTTCCTTATCGGCTATCGAGCCTCTGTCCCGTCCGATAAACCGGTTGCAGTAGTTAACCGGTTGCAGTAGTTAACAGTAGTTAACAGCTGACGATTGTTCGCTACCGCAGAGGTTGACCCAGCTGACGATTCGTGTTCGCTACCATTGGTTTATCCACCAACAACTGCCCTATTGTCATAACCTTGTATTTCGGTTTCGACATTTCGGCAGAACGTGGATTGCAGAGGGAGTTTGTGCCTTAAGCTTTCCTGGAGGCCTTTTTACAGACTCTCCTTCGGGCTGACTTTGACAGCCCTTGCCCTCAGTTTAAGTGGAAGATGGTGTCAGGGATTTCTCAGTACTCAGTTTTCCCTTGGGGGGTGCTAAAGGCTCAGACGTCCCAGCCACCAACGTCCTAGTGGTGCTCGGGCCACTCACAGTATTCTCCTCTTTTGGAGGCGTTACCGTTGTGGACTTCGCACGTGGTGTAGGAATCCTATAAATTAAGAAGGAATCCTGTATCATTCGAATAGTTCCTCGAGAACTTCCGAATTAATTTGAGGTTCCTCTTAATTAGAAGGTATTCCTTATCAGCTATCGAGCCTCTGTCCCGTCCGATAAACCGGTTGCAGTAGTTAACCGATCGGTAATTCTTGTTCCCGGTACGATGGGAAGCTCATCAGGCCGTCTCCACTTCGAAAGCCAGCTGCCTAAGTAGTCTCGAGACCGTGACCGTAATTCCGGCCGTGGAGATGGAATTAGGATCCTTTTTTTCGCAAGGGTTCTGAGAGGAATAACCTTGATTCGGAGTAGTCAGCAGGATAGGTACTGTATTTGTCACTATAGTGCTAATCGCAGTAATTTCCATTACGTCTTCCTCGTCTGTCAAGGGTGAGTCGTCCCAGAGTTGATTCGGGATGCTCGCATGACTAAGGCGGAAGGAGACGGTTCCCTCTATAAGATTGAGGAAACGATCCGTCAGCCTCTCCAGGTTTTCGTCGTCGATAGTGACGGGGGTTTAAGTAAAAGAGTGGTCCAGTAGAATAGCCTGAGTCGTCAACATTTGTAAGGGTTGATTAAAATATTACCTTGTAGAGGTCGAGTTCGAAATCGCATACATTGTTTTTAACAATTTTGGAAAAAAAAATTGAAGAAAATTCGGCTCCATAGAAAAAGATTTTTGTGAGGATTTGAGGTCGGCCATGGCATAGCCTCTTATCATGGTAAGGACTCGGCAGCTAAGCCTGAAGAAGCTTGTTGAGGCGCTCCAGTAACAACAAGACTCCATTCGAATCCAGTCGGGACCCTGACAGCAAACCGTAGAATACTGGTGGACACGAAGTCGCTTGACACCCCAGCGTTAGGGAGGTCACTTTGGAAGGTAATGACCTAAGACCTTTAAGATGGATATTATTTATTCGAAATCTCTGAATATGACTTCACATGTATCTCTTTAATCATACACCATCACTGCCCTAGATCTTCCCATTTAATTTCTCTTGATCAAAGTTTGTTTTTTTTTATACCGATCAAAACAATTTTAAAATATGACATTCTTTGTGGGTATTTGTAGCTTAGTTGCGCAGCAGTGACAACAATCCCAATTAAATGCACAAAATTTAATGAGGCTCATCATATATTTTGTTCTGTTTTGTTTCCCGTTTACAGATTAAATTGAACTGTAAAGTAAAGAAATATCATGGTTGACGTCATGGGAATACGCATTTTACGAAAGTTATGTTTGCGTTACAAGTTATGTTTGCTATATACAAATATATTTAGTTGGGATGGGCAAAATATTATATGCATACGATATGTATTATAATTAATCTACAAAATATAGGTACATTAACCTTCTGAAACACTCAATTAAATGATGTATAATTTAAATCAATATAAAATCATGCAAATGCTGCATCTAAACGATTTCGAAATTTGGTCATTTAAAATGTATTGGTGCCACTATCAAGTTCCATCCAGAATAATACTATTGTTGTTGTAAATTCCACAAAGACTGAATTACTTTTCAACAACAATTATAAAAATCACTTAACTTGGTTTGAATGGAGATTCATTTCAACTCTCCAAGTAGAAACTGGGAATGTGGAACCTTAAAGTCCATCAGGTCGGATTTTCCACGACGTAGATTTATCTTATTGTTATCGAGGAAAAAGAAATGGCTTAAAATTACTATAAAGACCTTAAAAGATCATTACTTCCATCTGGGATGTCTATGAAGAGAATTATTGCCGTCTACTTGAGAATGAGATAGAGTGGAAACGATCATATATCTACTCTGAATATGTCAAAGTCACCAATTGTGGCGAATATTCGACAATGATAATCTGGCATTCCTTTCTGGGAGAGATCCCAAAGTAATTCATAGCTTTGCAAAAGACTTTCGAGACTAAGTAATGAAGACGAACAAAATGTACTAAATACTTCCGAGTGAAAAAACTACATAACCGGATGTTCTTCCTATAACCTAACATATCTTGGCAGTATACATGATCAAGGATTGTAAAGGAAAGTGCAACGGGAAATTATATAGGAAAGTGCAACGGGAAATTATCGTCACTTTATTCGGGTCAATAACACATTATATTGCTGGTTTCCCTATGGAGTTGATCGACGCTCGAAATTTGGACGCATCCCGTTGCAATTCGAAGTGAATTTAGTTGTGATGTTTGCAAGGATTTCCAGTGCGTGCCGCTAAGGACGGAGACCAGACTGGGGTTGCATAATTATGGATGAAACGACCGATAGCCTTGTATGTCGTTTCCAACGTTACCTTATTTTGCCCCAGAATGTGCCTGCCAGAACCTTTATAATTTTGATCGTAGCTTTCACCTTCTGGTCGAGTGTAATGACTCTCAGAGAACTAGGGATATGGGGGACTCACACTTTAGAAATGTCTTAGGGATGACTATAAATTCGAGAAAAAAAACAAAATAAATGAAATAGATCTGAGAGCTGAAATAGATGTGTGACATTTCAATTAAGGCTACTACATCTTCAGAAATCATAAAACCTGATACGAAAAGACGAACTACTTTGCAGGTTATCAATGATCCATGGGTCTTGGAAAAGCTTATAATTTTCCGTTTTTGGCGGATCCCTTCACCAAACCTACTAAAGTCACATACTCAAGCAGAGATACTAACTACAAGGGAAGCTTAATGGAAGCGTCGATCACCTCAATGAGGAGACCAGGATTCTGTCAGTTAAGAAACATAATACGTTGTTGACTAGAAAAGCTCCTGCTGGCATGCTATCTGCCGTGTCATCCTAACCATAACACAGGCAGATCCACCTCCACGACACATCCGCCAGGACTTCAGACGCACAATTTCTCCGGCTACCCTCTTCAAATTTCTTAATAATTAATTAATATATTTTCCATTTCCTTATTAAGTTTTATTTTTTCTATCAATATTTTCAGGAAAGGACTTTCATCAACAGCCAAACTGTTACAACAACAAAGGAAGCTCCTATAGCTACAAAGAAATAATCTGTAGGAATTAGGGGGTTTTGACAGAATGCATTTGTAGTTCTACAACCCTGCGGACCAGAAAGGCGAAAAGTCAATCATGAACTGTTGATGTGGTTTTACAAAACAGTCATGGGTTTAAAATACCCATGGTTGAACTTAACGTTAGTTGTTTTTAGCTTTAACCTCTCGACAATATATGATATATATTACCACAGTTCGTCAGGATAAATTTATACAAAAAAAGTCCAACTAGTTGCATTAAGCACTTGGGCATTCCGTTTGATTTACTGCGTTGTGACCCAATAATTAAAACTTAACCCCCTAGGCATCGAGAAAAACAAATTGTGAAATAAAATTACCCAAACAACACAATTTCAAAAAATAAAATACTTACACTGTCATATTACCAGCACCCCGTATAATAATAGGATCTGGTACTGGTGCCACTGTTTGATCTTCATAGTGCTCCTCTAATTGATCCTCCTCATATATTGCATCAAAGTCCGCCATTGACATTGGAATATTCTTTGTTGTTTTGTTTTCTTGCTATAGTGGAGAAAGGATATCTGCCCCGCTCACTCACTGCCAAAGTGAACGAAACGAAACGATAATGTTGATAATAGTCACGATGGCGATGATGATTACGATGATGGATGTATGGTTGGTTGGCCGTGTTGTTGAAACAACACTACTGGTGGTGATGATGACGAGAACGACGACAGCAGTACGTCAAACGTCAGCACAAAGGAAATAAAGGTAATATGATAGCCAGCAACAACAATAGCAATGCAGGTTCTTTTTTTACAAATTTTCACTGAATGAAGGACGAAGTTATGGAAGTAGCAGCAGTAGTATTGGTTGGTAATGTGGTAAGGCTAACTACTGTGATGTGCTGTCAACGGCGTTGCTGCTGCCACCGCTGCTATTGTTGCTCTGCACACTGGCTGGCTGGATAGCTGGCTGGATAGCTGGCTGGTTGTTCTTGTTGCTCTCAGCTGAACAAGTGGAATTAGTTGGTGTGCCAACAAAACGGATATTACAATAATAGTGCAGTGCACACACACTCAGAAACACTCAACTTATACAGTTATTGTAAAATAGATTCATTCATTCGTTCACTTATTTATTATCACACTTGAAGCTGAATTTAGTTGTTATTGTAATTGTTTGTTTAGGAAATCCTATATGAAAAAAATTAAACAAAATAAGGAATACTGGTGGTGGCAAGGGAAGGCTATATTTTGTAATACGTTTTGAGTTACACGATGACGTTTGGTTCAGTTTAGTCCAGCTGGATGTTGTTATTGTTGTTTTGTGCTAATAAGTTAAGGCAATACTTGATTATGCATTTTCCATCATTACAAAATGTAATGAAGAAACTGCATGGTTTTCGTTCGTTTGCTCGTTTATTTTTTGTTGCTGTTACTGCTGATGATGGTGTTGTTGTTGCTGTGTAGTTGTTGTTTCTATTGTCGTTATTAAACTTTTATAAAAATGGCTGTGGGTAACAACAACAGCAACGACGACGACATTGCAGTGCTACTATATGCACACAAACACGTACTTTAGACATAGGGGCGCATAAATGAACAATTTTCTTTATTTAGAAAAGATGAACGAGGTCGATACGTCGTCGTTTGTGGTTGACTGACAGACTAGCAGCCTGTCCGCCGTCTGCTTGCCTGCCTGTTTGACTGTTGCTGACTACTGCTGAGGTTTAACAAATTCAATAATACACGAGGAGCAGCAGGAGAAATGGACTTCCAATTGCACACTTGCTTGGTGATGATGTCGTAGTTTTTTCTATTTTTCTGCTGTTGTATTCTTTCCAAAGTGTTTTCCTTATTTTATTTTATATTAGTTTTTATTAGCACCTTTTTCTATTTTTTGTTTACCGAAACCAAAAACACCAACAAAAGTACATAATCAATTTTTCATATGTGATTTATTTGTGTTTATATTTTAGAGAAGTTGTTGGGGCTTGAGATAATTTGCTTTGCTGCTGCTGTTGTGTTTTTCTACTGGGGGGAACAGAAAAAAAACATATCAAATAAATTTGACATATAACAGCTGTTCCACAATTGTGGTAGACTGAGAGAGGGTGCTAGTGTGTGTGTGTGTGTGTGAAAAATGAAAGTGCAAGAGGATGAGAAAGAGAGAGGAAATTAATGCGAAACAAGTGTTATACACTATTGTGAATGGTCATATCAGCATGTTGCAATTCACAGCAAACATCTAAGATACTTAAATTAATTCTATCGGCGTCAGAAATATGATATTTCACATTATTTCTCAATAAAATTTCTATTGGAATAAACTCAATAGAATTTTAAATGCTTGGTTAGGGATGTGGAAGGACATAAAGTCAGAAATTCATTTTGAGACTTATGGCCGATGGGCCAGTTTGTTCTTTCCGAACAGAACTAGTTCAACGGAACTATTCTGCAAAAAGACCAATCGGTACTAGGTCCGATTCTTTCGTTCATCTAGTTCCTTTTGATACAAACGTTCAGAGAAATCTTCTGGTTTTTTGGCAGTATTAACTAATGGGACTGCTGTGAAGCGAATCGCTTGAGGCTACCAGGCTAAATTGTCATTAGGAATGCAAAGTAAATGTGTTTTATGCATAACTTAATGTGCATAAGGCTCAATCCAATTTATTAACATTATAGATGGGTTTCAATCATCTAAATACCCTTAGGTAAAAGAGCATACGAATACTATAGTGACTGACATTTGGAAGGTTAGAAGGCCTAATACTTACAAATTTTTGGACCGAGTCTGGATGTCTAGTAATGGACAGAAGAAAATTTTGACTATTTGAATTTTTTACCAAAGGTAGCCCTTCTGATGCTGATTACAACAACATACATTTTTTCGGGGGAAATCAGTACTTACCTAGATATGGGGCTCCAAAGTTCCAAAATTACCCCCACATTTTATTAAATAGCTCTAAGAATACTACTCCGAAATGTTTGAAATTTTTACTGCAGATAATCCATTAGGTGCTGATCGCAATCACATAATCATAATTTCGGAAATATGGGGTATCATAGCTGTTTTTCACACGATTTTTTATTAAATATCTGGTAAAAATATTTTGTTATTATTGTATATTTTTAATGAATATTTAATTGTATTTCTTAATGTGCCAATCTGATACAGTTACGGAGTTATTCATATATTTCCGGAAGTTCGAAGTTTTTCCCAATCAAATTAAAAAGTTTGTCATCGGTATCAAAAGGACAATCTGTAGTCAGAATTTCAAACGTTTCGGATTGGTATTCTTAAAGGTATTTAATTAAAATTGAGATATTCTTGGACCTTGGAACGCCATATCTCGGGAAGTACTAATTTCCGCCCGAGAAAATGTGTGTTGTTGTAATCAGCAGATGGGCTACGCATGATATAAATTTCAAAATAATCTGAGAGGTGTCCGTAAAGTGCATTTAAGACGAATCCGCAATTATAACGATATATTTTTTCTGGATGTCCATACTTCTTGTAATATTGGCCTCCTAATTTGTTGGGTCTAATTTATCAATAAAAATTGAAATACATATTGTCTTAAAAATACAAGCGTCCCAGCGATTTTTTTTATTAATTTATACCAGCCGAACTACGTATGTTACGTATGTTGAAAATTTTAAAACGATTCATCACCGTGCCCTAATCTATACATGTTCCGTACATGTCCTTATGGGCACATCTCTGAAAATGGTTAGCCCATTGAGGCAAAAAAATAAATAAAATATAATTATTGTTCCAATAAAGATTTTATGAACGGATTTCGACAGCCAAATAATCAAATAGCTATAATATTTGGACTACGAACAGATTTCACTTGTAAACAGAGCAACTCGACGTTATAGCACTTCAACGGCGGCGTGAATTACTTTTCAAAACAATCGACTTAGTTATCTCCACCTCTCTCTTTTCTCTCCCTCTCTCTTTCAATTGGTAACACTTCTTTCTTATTTCCACTCTCTCTCATTATTTTTTATCTACTTTGCCCTTTTTGTTATTTTCTTGTAACTTTTGTTTTGAGGTCTCACACAAATATCCACCGCACACACACACTGCAATTGTTTGTAGTTGTGTCAAAAATTGGTTACATGTGTTGCGTAAATATAAATCTCGTCGTTTTCTTTCAGATTGTTGTTTAGCTACTTTTACATTTTCTTCTTTCAATCAAATTTACTTCTAAACGACATCATTTTTCACTTTTTTAACAAATTCAATTGATTTTCGAGAACCTCACTTGTATTTTTTAACAACTATATCGCCCGTTTGACAACAATTATTTTTGTGTAAATCGACAAAGACAAACAATCGGTAAGACTTGACAAGACTCATTTTCCAATATTAGTGTCAAATTTGTGCTATAGAGGGCTACAAATTTGACTGGAAATGCACTTCTCTCTCACGAGAAAATACTTAACAGCAATGTTAATTATTTTGAAAAATATGGTTACCAAAGTGAAGTTTGAGATTGTATGAAATTATTAATATTATTTTTTGTTTTGCTTGCTTTAAATGAGAAAAAGTGGATTTAAGTGGAACGAATGCGCGAAGTGGACAAACGGAACTACTTCGAGGTGGTTCATTTATCAAGATCCTTTAGTTGACAAATTGAACATAGCGAAATATGGATATTTCATTTTGAACAAGGGAGATTTAATAAAGTAACAGCATCAGCCCAACTTTTGGTACATGGTACAATATTTGAGTCAAGTTCGATATGAATTTTTTGATTTATGTAGAACGTCCCAGTGGAAAAATTTTGTACACATTATATTTGAAATAAGAGATACGATAATACAATTTGAGATTTACAATATTTAGTGAACCAGGAAAAATGAAATGTTTGACATTTAATTTTTCTATATTGCTAAATTTGCAGACGATGGCGGAACTACTCTATTTTAAGTAGATAGGTAGGTATTTTTACCCTAATTATGGGGATATCTTTTTTTCTTGAGGGACGTACTTGGTTATATGACCCGGAAAATCGGGTACGGGTGCCCGGTTCTATGGATCCGGTTAATATAAAATGGGTATCGTTTCAAAGGTTATAAAAACATTGTTTTTTAGGGTCCTAAGGCCCACATTGTTTTTTAGGGTCCTAAGGTCCATATGTTTTGATCCACAACAGATACTGCCACATATCGCACCATTTTGGAAAGGGCAAATTGTGGTCTATAAATTGAGTCAGATTTGGAGAAGGACTATAATGGACCCAAGTTCGACTTTTAGGGGTTTTTTCAATAAAATCGGCGTCCAAAACTAGTTTTTTGACTGTATCTTAAACGGATTGAGATAACCCCATTTCACCACTCCCAGCACACGTGGGAGGACAATATCCAAGGTGTACAACTTTCTAAGTGCAAAGTAAAACGGCATGTACATTAGAAGTTTTTTACTGGGTTTAACAACTTTATGAAGATTTATTTCACATATGTGCAATGTAATTGACAACCTAAACCCACTGGATTAATTACTATATATTAATATAAACCCAAACAATTCAACTTAAACTTAAACTTAAAACTTACAGCCTGTTTTTGTAATTTGTTCCCGCAGTCACACGTATCGTTCGTATTAAAACGTATACGTCGAAAATTTGGTTTTTGTAATAATTGTAAAAGCTTTCGTCTAGAAACGATTGAGCTTTTTCATTCGTTTTTAACCATTAGTGCCAAAGTGTTTCTTTTGGTATCATGTTGCAAATTTTCCAATAGAATTATTGCAAAATGAGGGTAACTCTGTTTATTGTTTACAAACAGTTTTTTTTACATAAAAAGTGTCGAAATAGAAAATTCAAAATGTTTGGTACGATTGCAATTAATTGTAATTAAAAAGAAAAGCAAAATATTCCCCAAAGGAGAATACCTATGGCATTTAATGATACTGCTACATTATTCCACTTGTTATCCACTTCAAATTTATTGGATCCGAAAACAGGACGGCCAGTTGCTAGTTGTGGGTAAAGTTCCATGAGATCAACCAATTTTTGGAATTGGGCAATCGTTGTCCTTTTGTTGCTAGGGGTTCAAACAATTCAATATAATTTTTTACATTTCATAGGGATATATAATTTTTTACAAACCATTTCTTATATATTTCATCAGAATTTTCCATATTTGTTACGTTCTTTTCACTAACAACACACAAATTGTAATGAACAAATAGTTTTCTTTATTATTTTTTTTTAAACGAATGGTATTTTCTCTTCGTTTGTTTTTGACATTTTTGTTCGTAAATAACGCACCGTTTTGTATAACAAAAACCAAAAAATACGAATACCAAAAGCTCTTTCCTATTTCTCACTCACTACAACCGGTAATTTGTTTGCGAAAACCAAAATGAGTAATCGTTCGTTTTTTCGACGAACGAATGGACATTTTACATTTACAAAAACAGGCTGTTAGAACTTTTTACCGGGTTAACCTGCTTTATGAGGATTTATTTGACATATGTGCAAAGGAATTGGCAATTGAAACCCACTGGGTTAACGAAATCCGGTTAAATGTAAACGTACTATTACTTAGAACATCTAGAATATTATTATGGATGGAAATAGAAATTGAATCATTGGGCATATTTCCGAAATATATTGCTTTAGTTTTGGTCGAATTAATACTTAAGCAATTAACAAACATCCAATCTACCAACATACTAAAGGGCTAAGCAGAATGTTCGCGTTGAGCGTTTTTTATTATCCCGTTAACACACGCAAAAATTTAAAATATATTTAAAGGGCTTATATACAACAACCACAAGGAAACGATTACACAAACGCATATCGTTTCCTTGTGGTTGTTGTATTTTGGATAACATATAACGCGACGGATGGCTCAACGCGAGCATTCTGCTTAGCCCTTAACTCCGAAGCGCAGCGCACATCAACTTCGAGCGTTTGTGTTATCATTTCCTTGTGGTTGTTGTATTTCCGATAACATATAACGCGACGGATGGCTCAACGCGAGCATTCTGCTTAGCCCTTAACAGTAAAGTTTATAGTATTCTGCATAACATCAAAAAACACTAAATCACCCATAAACAGAAGTTGTACATCATCAGGAAACGCAAAAGCTAAGGAATTACTACAACGAAACAGGTCATTAATATATATTATGAATAACAAGGGACCAAGGACTGAAACTTGTGCCATCCCACTACTCACAGACAAAACACTAGACCTACGACCTTTACTACTAAAATATAACTGAATACTGTCAAATGCAAATTTATAGCTGTGTTCCCAAACCTGCAATATAGTACTATATTGTACTAGTTTTGCAATTGTTGCTAGAAAAGCGCTTCCTTACGCCGAAAAGTAGGAAAAGTTGAAGTTAAATTTAAGAGAGTTAAATTATGAATTTGACATTTGATTGCCAGAGATATACAGTCCGAAATAAAGCATATGAAAGTCAGGGCTTCAACAAAAGGGACACACGCACAGACGCACACACATTTGCTTTAAAAAAAAAAAAAAACAAATAAGAAATTTAAAAATGGACAAACAGTTTTTTTATTGTCTTTTGAATGAAGATGAATGGCTGGCAGAAGATTCAGATGAAGATACTATAGAATGAAGACTTTTGTTGGTCAATCGTACCAAAATATCCAAAATATCTTGGGCTTAAGACAAGTTTAGGGGCTCCACTTGGATCGCTTTCACGTTTTTACAGTAAGTAGTCCTCGGTGAACTGATTACAGTGATATGGGGAGAAATGCATACTTTGTTGTATGTTGTTTTAATTAGCCGTATCATTTTAAAGGTTATGGTTTGTGTTATATAACTAGATGAAGAATATATTGCGTAGCCATGTATAAGCCTGTTCATATGTGAATGTCTTATTCTTAAGTTCTCTAAAAAATACCCGGTATAACCTTTTAATGATACTCATATTGCCTTGGTGGCATTAGAAAAAGGTTTGTTTTAAACAAAATATGTTCCGAAATTTCAAGGCCAATATCTCGGGAAGTATATATTTTCCCATATGAAATGTATGTGACTGTAATCCGCACAAGGATTACTTGACTTGTTCCATATCTTGTTGTTCTAGTTCGCAAAATATCTACCAATTTCAATAGCATTAACATTATGGGAGCGTCCAGCCATGTAAGCCTTTCCGGGCTCGGAGTCGTCGGAAACTCCACTTCTAAATATTCGATAAGGCTTTCCTCTAAATTATACAAATAAAAAAATAAACAAAAAACATTTATATTATAAAAATCACTCAATGGACGCCGTTTAACTTTTTGTTTTTTGTGCATTAGGTTTCTGTAGTCTTTTTTTGTCCTTAATAAATGAAATTTTTGATTTTGACGTTTCTTCATGTTTTAACTATTTTTCGTTCCTTTACTTTTTGCGCAAATCTTGTATGTGAGATTAATTTTTGATAGTTCGCTCTTTTATTAGCTTTATTATCAAAAAGTACGGGAACGAACCTTATGAAAGACATGACTGCACGAGGATACCTTGTATCAAAACAAAACCCTTTGTTTTCGTTTCGACCATCTGCCAAATTTTTCCTTACAATATTTCACATGGTTGGCAACATTGCACATCGAATTCAAGTAGAAATTACCCACTTCTTTTGGATTATCGAGGCATCAGCTGCGCTAAATGGACTACCTATTCATTGTGCCATGATACATATGTTCATCAATTTTGACGCCGCCCGGATATGGTGGTCATTTAAGTATATTACGCTTCCAATAGGAACATTCATAACGTCGGCAAGACACAATGACCAACGACGTCTCTGATAATAGGTCATAGTGCAGTCTCTAACATACACCGAGTTAAACTGATTTGCCCTTTGAAATGTAACAGCGATGGTTAATGTCAATAGGATGTAGTCCAATGCCACAAAATTCTGCTATATTTGAAATAGTTTATTTGCTATCTTCGAATAGTTTAATCCTATTGAGACGCCTCCTTAAAATATCATTTTCAATTTCCGCTGCTTGCAGTTCCATTTCAATTCTCTTCACATCGACATTGCAAACTTGAAGTACATCTTTCATCTGTTGAACGCTATTATCTACATCTGCACTATTGTTTTAATCAATGCAAATAACGACTTGAGACCCAATCTCTTCACTGTTCGCATCATCAACATCTCCAGTATTGCTACTACTATTAGCAATTTACAATTCTTATTGATACAAGGAGGATATTTACAAAAATACATCATGATCCTTCTGTTTTTATACAGAACCAAATATACATAAATATTAACAAATAACAATTATTTATTGTTATTTTTAAAATTTCCCGGGAGCGAAATTTATTTTCAATACTTTGTATTAGGGTTCTATAGGTCAACGTTTTTTATCTGTGTATAGATCATTTATTTGGCTCAAATTTTATTCTTGATAAACGCAGTATAAAATCTAATAGGAACATTTGAATTTTGACTTCTTTTGGATTGTCGGTCACGTAAAATCCGGCTACACCAGCCTTGTGAAGCGTCAACTGTTGATCTTTAACTTTTTGATCTAGTAAGGCAATCAGCTTCATATCGGTCTCCTTCATTTTTTTCGTGTGTTTTATTTTCATCAATTGGAGAATGTGTTGGAGTTCCTCTTGGTCAGTGATTTTTGATATCCATTCCTGAACTTCGATTTCGTATTCATTTTGAACTTGTTCTCGTAATTGGTACAAATGTTTCTCAGTCACGTGTTGTATCTCCATTAATCCTTTTACGATTTCAAATATAGTATCGTTTAGCAGGGAGTTGGCCAATTCCGTGAGTAATTCATATGAAATCCTCGATTGGTATATTTCTGGCAATTGGTTCTGCATTGTCTTCAATTTGTCTACGAGGAAATATAATTTTCTTTGTAAAAATTCTGGCGAGAGTTCACCAGGAATCGTTTCCTCACCACACGATGAAGATATGCTGTCCATTTCGCTGTTTTCCTAGTCCATAATTTTGTGTACAAGCTGTTTGCCTTGTTTGCTAGTTCAATTCGATTCACCGACTGAACTGTATTGGATCACACCATGGCACAATGAATAGGTAGTCCATTTAGCGCAGCTGATGTCTTGATTAACTGTCAAAGTGGGTTATTACTACATGATGCAATAATAAGGTGATGTATCACAACAAAAACCTTTGTTTTTGTCTGGCAACACGGCACATCGAATTCAAGTAGAAATTACCCACTTTGACAGTTAATCAAGACATCAGCTGCGCTAAATGGACTACCTATTCATTGTGCCATGAATTACTACTTGAATTCGATGTGCAGTGTTGCCAACCATTTTAAATATTGTATGGAAAATTTTGACAGATTTGCATCATGGATCACACTATCCACTGTAAAATGATTACTATTCATTGTAAATACAGAGCATTCCCTCTACGAAAAATAAACGTAACGCATTTTGCGAAGCGAAAACAAACCGCATACGGACCGCCATTTCACTAACAGATGCATACTTTTTCATATAAAAATAAGACGAAATTAATTCAGTGTAAAAGGCTTCGCAAATATGCAGTTTTTACGGTACAGAAGCGAAGTGATTTTGCGTAATGGAATTGAACTAATTTTAGTTTAAAGTAAAAAACATGCATGTGCCGAGAAATTGAAGAGCTTAAGGCTATTTGCACCAGTAACGGTGCAAACACTAGGTCTAATTTTTCCTTAAAATTCCACGATCTACCGCAGTCTTTTCTAGCATTGGAGGAACAAGTCAAGACAGAAGACTGTAAAAATGCTTTGGTATGAAATAGGGAATTGCCTTTCCTTGGTTTGGGTACTACACCTGTCCATGCGCTAACAATAATGAATATAATAAAAGGAAGGCATTTCTAAATTTGACATGGAATTGCTGATCATCACGTCACATTAATTTTTTAACCTTTTGAGCCCCGAATTTTCTTCCGCAATATTAGAACAAATTCCTGTTCACAAATTTAATACAACTATCCTAAATAGGATATGCACAAAATTTGACAACGCTACATCTTCGCATTCGGGAGATACAGTACAATCTTTCGGAAAAATCTAAGCCCAATATCAGGAAAACCAAATACAAAATCGACAGAAAAATCATTTTAACCCTTTGAGCCCCGAATTTTTTTCCGTAGTCATAGAACAATTTTCTGTTCACAGATTTAATGCATCTATCCTAGATAGGATATGGACAAAATTTGAGATCGCTACATCCTTGCATTCGGTAGATACAGTACATTCTTTCTGAAAAATGAAAGCCCAATATCAAGAAAACCAAATAAAAAATCGACGAAAAAATCATTTTAAATTATTCTCTATATTCATATTTACAAGAATCAAAAATAATTTTGATGACAGAATTTGTACATTTCGAATGCGAAGCGATTTAAATAATTTGGACTGTATACACAAATTAGTACTGTACACATTTTTGCTCTCTTCTCTACATTGAAAAGCTCATAACTTTACCAAAAATTTGAATTTTTTTGATTTTTCTTTTGATTCGTGTCGTCGATAATCAGTTCTTGACGTATGAAATACAAAGAATATATATATACTAGCTACATATGAAATATTAGCTCTAAAACATTTTGTTGCCTGTGGGCAACATTGGGCCACAAAGGGTTAAATTATTCTCTATATTCATTTTTACAAGAATCAAAAATAATACTAATTGTACGAGTTAAATTTGTATACGAAGCGATTTATATAATTTGGACGGTATACACGAATTAGTACTGTACACAAATTTACCCTCTTCTCTATATTAAAAAGCTCATAACTATACCAAAATTTTGAATTTTTTGATTTTTCTTTTGATTTGTGTCGACCATAATCAGGTCTTGACATATAAAATCTAAATAATATATATTTACTAGCTACATATTAAATATAAGCTATAAAACATTTTCTTGCCTGTGAGCACCATTGGGCCACAAAGGGTTAATAAAGAATGTACCATGGCCAAATTTTCAAACGCGAGGATAACCGATTTGTTTTTTTTTTTGCTGTCGTCAAAAATTGGTCCAGTGCACTGGCAGCGGAAAATGGCTTGGTTTCCCTGCCTTGGGAATGTAAATAACCTTTACCTCGTTCCATAGATCCGGAACATACGAGAGAGTCAAACACGCAGTATAGATCCTGCCAAGGAGCAGATATATACTTCGCGAGGCATATTGAAGCATCGCCGGTAGAGTTCCATCTGGTCCTGGCGATTTATACGGTTTGAATGTGTTGACCGCCCATCGTATCTTATTTCTGTTAACCACCTTGTCAATGAGATCCAGATCAGGAGTGGTAAAAGGCTGAGTGTCATCTCGTTCACCATCTATGGTACCCATGTCTTTGCAACCTGGGAAATGAGTCTCAGCTAGGAGATTTAGAGTCTCAGAACCTGAGACCGTCCACGCTCCATCCTGCTTCTTGATACTACCGATGGACTTTGGGTCCTTGGATAGTAGTTTTCGAAACCTAGCAGTGTCGCTGACTCCTTCTATCGACTCACAGAAATTTACCTATGACATTTTCTTCGCGCGTTTTATCTCACTCTTGTATTTGTTGAAACAAGCTCTTTAGGAGTTCCAATCAGTGCCGAGTTTAGACTTATGCGCCCTGTTATACAGTCGTCTGGCCGCTTTCCTGAGCCCACCAAGTTCCTTGTTCCACCACACTGGCTGAGATTTCTTCCCAGGGTATGTGAGCGGACAGGATTCCTTATGGCATCTAAGGAGAACGTCCGTTAGATTTTTCACGGCCCCATTGAGTTCCACAGCTGTTCCTAAGTTTGTATAAAGAGTCAGCTGGGAGTTCGTTAGCTCAGTGAATTTCCCCCAGTTTGTTCTCCTTGGATTCCGATAAGGCTGTTGTTTACCTCCGTCAAAAGAGAACATTCATCAGATACCTTCCAATTTCTGATGTCAAAGTTGGGATTCCTTAGTCCAAAAACAGGTGAGGGTTGCGGACCTTCTGAAGAGCGGATGCGCTTCACAGATTTATTCTGTGGGGCGACATATGTTCCCCCAGGAAGCGATGGTTCCTTGACTGACTTCCCCTTCTTCCTTTTACCTCACCTCTGTCGTTAGGCGCAGAATCGTGCTTTGAGACGAAGCCCTCCACATGCTGATCACCCTTATGGGTGACATTTTGCTTTGGGATACTCTCATTTGCCTTTTCCTGTGCATTCTTACTCGGGTTCGGCTTAGAGCTGGGTTTCAGGTCATAAGTCGGCTTAGAGCCTTTGTCAGAAAAAGTGGGCTTTGCCGATTCTACTACTTATGTGCGAGAAGTGAGATTCGGGAGGGAGATCCTGTCCATCTCGAGTTCCCGATGGAGAGCGTGAGGATATATTCTCTCGAATTTCCTCACATATCTCATCTTTGATGAGGTGTACCTCCCTCTCCGAGATCAAATTCGCGTCTCGCCCCACGAATTTGCGGAGATACGAAACGGCACGTTTGTAATGCTTCGCATCAGCCACTTCTCGGGCCTTCGGACATCACCTCTGTTGCAGATTGCCTCTGAAGTTTGTCGGCGGGTGCCGACACAGGACCTGTTGAAGTTACACTGGAGGTCGGTCGGACAATAGGGTCCACACTTCATTCGTTACTACTATGGCAAACCCCCTGTGTAGATTTGGCTGGGATCACCGTGGTGTCCAGCTCATCATCAGTTAGGGCAAGATTTAATAGCAGCTTCTCCGGAAGCGTGTCCCCACATTGCTCTTTCGGTACCAGTCTGTCTAACTGGTCGAAGAGTTCCTTGTTTTGTTCCTCTAGACTATCGCGGTTAGCGCGTAGAGTCTCATGTAGGTCGTCCCCTCCCCGAACTACAGTCCTGTCAGCATAAGACTGATTTTCATCGGTCTTGACATGCTCATTTGCCAAAGGAATAGTCGGTTCGTCAACGTTTTGGTTTAGAATCGGTGCACTTGTAACAGGTACAGCTGTAGGTGCCAAGGCATCCACACCTAGAACAGCCGGATCACAATCGCTTGATCTCGACGACACGTGGCTTATGACCTCACCAACGATTGCCGCCGATACTGGGTTATTAACTCCTTGCACCGTAACTTTATTCTTTTTACTTCTTTTTCCCATCGTAGTTGATTTATTTAAGGGCACTACCCCGATCCATTTTGGTCCACGGGGGATCCGAAGATTCCCAAGGTTTCTACGAAGTGCAGAGAAAAGTTGATCTAGGAGACCTAGATCAGTTTCTCTCTGCACATCATGGGGAACGCCTTCCCATCCGCCACCCGGGAAGGCGCACCTAGTAGGTGATTGGCAACTCCCCGATCCGTACTAAATGTGATTCAGGGACGGCGTCAATTGAACTGAAAGTTACAGCATCGGCTTTATGATTGACATTATATGGCGTTGAGTTTATATAAAAGAACGGTTTTTTTATGAAAATAGTGTATATATTGGTAATTCATGTTAGAAAAATGAGACACTCTATGAGAATCGGAAAAACAAATTAGAGCCAAATCAGTTTAAAAACATGTCCTAACCCTTAAAATTGCAAATAATTATTTATTGAAAATGTTGAAAGTGATCTAATAAATCAAAAATAGGATATTGTCTTAAGACTTCATATATTAATACTACAATATATTTTTGACAAACGTATTTAGTCATTTTCATCGTTATAACTGCAAATAAACATTGAACATTTGTCAAAATCGGTCATCTATAGAAGTACAGATGATTGATTCATTGCTCTCTCTCTCTCTCTCTCTCTGCCTCTCTCTCGTCAAGTGATGTTTTGACAACTCAGGCGTAATTCCATCACAGATATCATGTGTTTTTGTAAATAACTTTCTCCTTGACTTAACTAAGTAGATAGTATAATAACATGTATTATTTATTTCTTCTTTTCGTATATTTTGACTGTGTTAGCATGAAATCTGTATGGGCTGAATACTGTACACAACTAACAACGAAATCACTGGCAAAAATATTGGGTCAGGCATTCAATCCGCGTTACATGAGTATTGATCCACCATTTCTCAATCAAGACAGTGATGCTAAACGATCCTCATATGAGATTCCATTTTATGCCGATAATGATGTGGTGTCCGTGGGAGATTTTCCTGCCTGGGAAACCGATCATATCAATTACTATGAAGAAAAGAAGGCCATTAACGATAAGAAAGTGATAAGAGTACGAAATATTTTCACACAGAAAAGTACAAAAGATCCACAGGCATCAAAAACCCGACCATGGGAATGTGCCTCCAAGTTAACATGGCTGGATTTGGGTATTAACTATTTTCCACGATACATACGTTCGGTGGAATGTATTTCGAATTCTTGCTGGTATGGTCATTACAATTGTAAACCAAAATCGTTTACAATAAAAGTGTTGCGACGCAAACATGGTTCCTGTATACGAGTCAATGAAAAATTACTACTCTTAACATCGGAACAATTTCCAACCGACTACACCGAATTATGGGTGTGGGAAGAGATATCAGTTAATTTTTGTTGTGACTGTGTTACGGCACCGGATGGATGAAAGATCGTTAAGCATTGTATATTAATACAAAATATGTGTAAATATTATGTATATTATTAAATAAAGTTATTTGCCCTTTAAGAATATATTAATGGTTTAGATTTTGATTTCTATGAATGATTTTTTGGGGGATTAAAAAAAAACTGCGATCAAAATCATAATAGTTACGATTACCACAAAAAATGATTTTAAGAAAACACGTAAAAGGAATTAGAATATGTCTGCTTTCAATTTTCTTCCCATCGTTCTTGAATGTAGTGGCATTGGAAGTACTTTGGTGGCCAAATACCTCGTACAATGTTTGACGTAGAAAATTGTCTCGATCAGAAAGGGTTTCGGTCCCCTACCATAAATGCGAAGCTATCAGATGTGCCAACATAACGGGGAATTATCAACTTCGTACCAATAAAGAGACGCGATCAATGTCATAATTGCAATCAAGTGTTGGCTGTTCGATTTTAAATACTAAAAACCTAACTTCCATATACATACATACGTACTTCTATCCGAAATTATAATTTCAACTTTTGTTTTTCAAAATTGAGAAACGCCGTGAATAAAATTTCAATATAGCTATAAAAGGTTTCATGTTATATATTCCAATTACGGGTTAATTTCTGTGTCCCAGTCACATTTTTCAACAGATGATTTTCCGATTCGCAATTCACAGGAAAGTATTTTCTTTGCCCCTTGCCTTAGTACATTTTTCTTTGCAAAAATTATCCATTGTTGTTATTGTAGCAGTTTTTACTGCTGTACAATATTTCTCTTTTTAATCTGCTTATAATTTTAATCCAGGATCAGTTGAGGCCACCCAGATCTGTAATGTGACAAAAAACTACTTTGGTTTATAACGGTAGCTGATGTTATTCTCCGAGGATTAATTCACCCTATATTCTCAAATTGTTTCCTCAACAGCAGTGTGAATACCATTCAATCCTGCTCAATCCCTGGTATTTTTAACTAGACACGCTTTTTTACCTCTGAACCTCTCTCCAGATCATAAAGATTCTTCCTGGAATATCAGGGCGGTCGGTGATAAAAACACCATTAGGTGATGATTCGAATGACTGATTTTGTAAGACCCAAGCAAATATTGCAACGACAACATTTTGTTGTGTTGACGCACAGGACGAATCATCGTTTCCTTTGGAGTCATAATTCGATTGCCTGGCACTTAGCGGACTACACTGAAGCCACCTAGTTTAACACAGGCCGCTCATCGCTGTATAGGTTCTTTATCAGCTCCCCATGTACTGCCGGCTAGTGTCTACAAATTTGTTCCTGCATCTGACCTTGTCGCAAATAGCTTTGACATGCGCTGACGACTCATGTGACCCCTAGAATCTTGAGATATTCAGTGGTAAGAATTATGGATCACTCGGTCTGCACATTCAAAGATAACCACATCTATCTATGTGGACCGTGCTATCGCTGTATAGGTTGTCCACAAGGTTTCATTGACAGCTCCCAAGTATTGGCTTGAAAACATTTTTCCTGCTCCGGATTCTAACGCAAATAGCCGTTTCCACGACAGAGGGGTCTACGATGTGAATCTACCCGAGTCATTCTCGGCCAACGTCTGTCATCTCAGTCCATTGTGTAAGAGCAATAGGGCTGATACAACAACAGCAAATAGCTTTGGCATGCGCGGACAACTTATGTTAACCCTATAACATAGCCGTTCTAGGGGAATTTTTTCTCGTATGGAAACAAACTGCTATATCCGCGAGTTAGTTATTCAACCTATCACAAATGTCATTAATTTGTACATGTGTAAAAAATATAGGTACATTTTTCTAAAAACGGAGCCTACTCCGCAGTTATATTCATAGCAAGTGGCACTATCAGTCTCTTCTACTACATTACCTATTTACTGACGTTCGACGATCGAAATGAAGTACATTTCGGGTAGAAAGTCACGTGCAGAAGAATTCAAGAAATACCCTTTGCCGTTATATTGTTTATGTTCGACTCCAAGGTCAATAATCACTTTTTGCATCTGTTCTTGAGCTCAGTCCACGTCTTACCAGTTATCATACTCCAAATTCGTAACATAACTGGACAAAGTTTTGTATTTTATTGAACTCTTGTCTCAAAAAACATCAATTGTATCTGAAAATCTTTCTAAATAAAACATTTTTAAAGTTAAGGTTCATTTTTATATAGAACAATCGAGACAATCCTCATCCCTATTATTGCAACATATATTATTTTGAAATTACCTATTAAAAAAATGAATTTCAACATTTTTGCTTTGTTTTTGTTTCTTTTATTTTTTTGTTTTTATTTATTTAACTGAGAGTACATTGAAATGTTACATTTGTTTTTACTTTGTTTTTGTTTTTTTTTTATAATAGGTAGTTATATTATTATGTACTTATTATAAATATTGTTATAATTTATTTTTTGGTATTTTTTGTTTGTTTGTTTTTTCATATAAAGTACAATCAAATCTATGTCTGTTTGTTTGTTGTTGCGTTTTTTGTTTTAATATTTTGTTTTCACGTTTCACTAGAATAGTTGATTTTTAGTTGTTTTTGTTGTTGTTGTTGTTCATTTGTTGAATATAATTTTTATTGCGATTAAATTTTGTTGTTCTTCTTTTTGTTGTTGTTACTTAATAATCCTTTTTTTGGTATCTTTGTGCCTTTATGTTTTAATTTGTTGTTGTTTGTTTGTTTTTGTTATGTATGAAATGCTTTCATTATTTTATTTGTTTCATTAAATACAAATTTGTTTGTTTGTTTCTTGAAATATATTTTAATTTAGTTAATTTTAATATCTTTGTTATTTTTTTTCTTTAATACTTTTTTCATGTGAGAAGTTTTTATTCATTTCATCATCTTTGTTGTTTCTCATATATATGTATTTACTATTTGTTTTGTTGTTATTGTTGTTAAACTAGTTTTGTAATTTATTTAGTTTGTTAATTTTTTGCTAAAAACTTGTTTGCTTATTCATTTTTGTTTTGTTTTTTCAAATATATATTTTTTTGTTACTTTTTGGTGGGTTTGAGTTTAACAATAATAATAATAATAAATTAAAATTAAATTTACTATATAAATAAAAATGATTTATTTGTTTGTTTTAGTTTGTAATGCATGAAAATAAAAACACATAAATTCTAAGTGTAGATGACAAAAATTAACAATGAGAACGAACAAGAATAGAGCAACACATTTTGATTGGTTAATAAAAAAATTGTAGGCGAGATTCAATTAGAAATTAAATAGATTTTACTAAGTAAATTTGTGTGTTATATGTTGGTTGTATGTGTGTGTGCGTGCGCTGTTTAAAAAATACTACTACTAACTGACATTGTTTTGTGCTATTTAGTTGATAAGTTCTATAAAGAAGTGTAGAATACTTTCTACATTAAAGCAAATCAGAATATTAAAAAAAACATTTTGAACAAAAATATCTGAAATCGTATAGGGACACATATAAATAAAATAACCTATGTGTATATTCATATTTTATTCAGCCCCAAAAGTGCGATTTTTATTTACATTGGTTAGAAGTCAATTTTTAATATATAATATCGTCTGGTAACCAAGAAATGGTCTGTATGTGCGGAGGGAGACCAATACATGGCGGCCAAATCTTTCCGAATGGGAACAAATAAATGCAATTGGCTTTGGTCTTAGTTGACGCCTATCATAATAATCCTTGTAGGAAATTGCACGAAGTATTATGAGGAGATGGCATGGTTCAGAGAGTAACATTTATTTCAGAAAGGAACGTGGGAGAAACGAATCTAAAGTCATCGTCATAGCAATTAAAATATATAAGAATTATATCACTAGTGATAACATTCGCTATATTCTTCGTGACTACTTCCTATTCAGTGTTGCCGTTTTGGTGATTTTTTACAAAATTTAGTTCAAAAAAAAAAAAAAAAAAAAAACTTTTTTCCGAAGGTGGTCCATTTTCATTCTATTAATTTAAAAAGTTTAAATGGCAATTTTTAATACTTCGAATGGTATTCAAAGCGATAAAGTGAAATAATGTTGCACATGCAGATTCTTGTGTGGTACAATATAAACAGCAATATTTCAAATTTGTGGCTCTTATTTTCTACTAAACCAAATAATATTAGGATACGCAACTGGACTTTATTACTACATGTCCCATTTCATAGAAAATTACAAATTACGAAATACAAAATAATAATTAATTGAATTGTTTGTATTCAGTTAACATTGAAAATTAATATCTAAAAACAATAACAGCAATTAAATTATTATTTGTGCATAGTTTGCAAACACACATACACACGCATACATTTATATTTTGTTTTTGTGTAAATAACATTTATTGCATAAAATATACTTCAATAAAAAAAGGTTCTGGAGACATTTCTTGCATAAAATATAATTTAACAAAAATAGTTTTGGAGACAGAAAAAAATAATATGTTTAACATTAATAAATATGCATTGTATTTCAAAATATACTATATATATTTAAATCTTAAAAACTACAAACAAAAATAAATATATGTTTCAATAAGAATTAAATTCTTATAGACAAAAAAATCTCTGTATAACTGGTTGTTATATTGGGGGGGTTGTTGTTGTTTTGTGTAAATGATTTTTTTGTTTTGGGTGTTTTAATAAAAAAAAATGCAATTGCAAAGCAATTTAAAAAAATGTACAATTCATTTATCTAAGACGAAAAAACACACACAAAATAATGAAAAATAATAATAATTAATAATAATAAAAAAGGAGCATTTGACTAGAACGAATAATATTAATGGCAATACAAAAATAAACACAATCATTTTGATACATATTTTTGTTTCTTTTCATATTTTTAAATAAATAGGATACAATTTACAATAACACACAATTGTTATTGTAATAGTTTCAATAATAATCATAATATTTATAATAATAATATTATTGTTGTTGTTGTTTCTTTGTTTGTTGTATTAATAATAAAAAAATAATACTTTATGAGCTATAAATTAAAGACACATACACACGCAGCATATAAATATTATTAGTTTTTGTTCTTGTTGATGATGATAATGCCTAATAAAGCAAAATTGTTTGTTTTTGACATTGTTGTTGTTAATAAATAACTAATAAATATAACTATAAGTATAAATAATTTGAGCTTCTTACAGAGATTGATTTGTTTAATAAACAGAATATTGAATGCGTAATTGCAACGAAAATTAAAGGACAAACAATAAATTAGTTAGACTGGGTTTTATAACAAAATGAGACAGATTTGTTGAATGAAATAAATTCACTGGGCTGCTTAAAAAAGTAATATTTCAAAGCTTTAAAATTTAAAAAAGTTTCAGTTGCATGTAAAGTTAAAAATAATAATGTAAATAATCATTAATATCCGCCTCAAAGAATTTTATTCTCTAGGAATATAATTTTCTAGAAAATGAAACCTACGATCATACATATGCCACCAATGAACCCTTTTTGCATAATTTTTTGTACTTTGCAACCAAAAATCTATTGCAAGCAATTTTTTTTTTGCATATTTTTCGACATAGAAAAAATTGTTTATTTTACACCTTTTTTGTCAAAATTTGTTAAAAATAAACAGTTTTTGTTTAGTAAGTTTTGTAGTTTAATAGAATTTTTCACCATGAGAATTGATTTACATTGCCCATTATAAATAGAAAGGGAAATATGTATGATTGGGTTAAATAAAATAGAAGTTTGATCTATGTTTTCGTTTTCAAATCATAACAATTCGATTGAAGCACATTTCTGAAATAAACATCTATGTCCGCAACGAATTTTTAGTCCATTTATAATTTATAATTTTTCAAAAAAAAAAAAAAAAAAAAATCCCAGTCAACTAAAAAATAGAGATTCAAAATTATGTTTAAATTAAAAACTGTAGAGAAAAAATTCGCAATCAACTCATTCAATTGCAATTAATGATGTTCTGTTGTGTTTTGTATTTATAATAGCCTGTTTATGTAGAATTCGAAAAGAAAAAATTCCGTTAAAAAATATTCCATTAATTTTTTTATAAAATGTTTTCCCTTTTTTCAGAAAAGAACACTTTAGTAGGCTTATAAAACGAATCGATATATAGTTTGGAATCTTTGAAAATTGATATAGGTCAAAGAAAAATTTTAGCTAATGACATTGGTACACATTGATAAGCTATTGGTAAAATGAAAATGTGTGCATGTGCAACAAATCTCAATATTTTTTGAAATTAATAAGTAAGTTTTTAAACGATGTTTTCAAAAAAAAGTTGTTCTTCATCAAGTTAAGGTATATTGCGAAATACTAATAATTTGAAAATTAAAAAAAAAAAAATCATAAGAAATTTTTTGATAAGAAAAAAATTATGCAAAGAGAGATTGTAATGTGTTGGTTAAGTTTTCTTTGTTTCTTATTTATTACTATTGGGTAATTTCGAAAAAAAATCGACACAATCCTTACTAGAAAATGTGAAATAACACCTTAAAAAAAAAGAAGTGGGTGTTTAATTTTTTTTGTAGATTATTATACCCATGATCCAATTAACAGGTCGTGTTAGAGGCGAAATGATTTCACGCGAACTGTCAAAATTTGACTTAATCGTGTGAAAATGTAAACAAAAAACTTGACAGTTTGAGAGATTTTCTACCAAAATGGTAATATTTGCCTCTTACACGACCTTTTAGTTGGATCATGATTATACCCGATATAAGTAACCAAAAATAGAGAAATTTATCATTGATCAAAACTTTTGTGGCTGATAGTGCCTGAAGAAATGTTTTTAAAACTCTGTTTACAGTTATGACACGACGCCATAAAATACAACTTTATCCTACTGCGAATTCACCCAATTAACCCTATTACTCAGGGCGGTATTTCATTGCAAAAAAGGAGTTTTTTCTCATCACAGATTTTGCTACATAATTTTTAGCATTGGCCTTTTAATCAATAATTTAAAAAAAATGAACTAGAAATACATTTATTAGATAATATTAAAAAATGGGTAACATATCAGGGTAGTCATATTCGACTTCAATATAAATAATGGCAATCAAGAGCAAACGTTCTTTATTTTTACATTAAATTAAAAAATCAAATGGAAACAGAAAAATATTGATTACCTTATTATCATATTTTATGTTCCCATATTCTATTGAATTGAATTCCCTGTTTTATATGTGATTGTGTCGATTTTTTTTTTCAATTTCCCCACTACAAACACAGCAGCGATTTGTTTTAAGTTTTTTTTTTTGAGTTTCTTGTTTTTATGGTTGATTATTTGTTGTTCTTTTTTTGTTTTTGCTTCTTCTTGGATTTTGTTATCTAAATATATATATATATCTTTTCTTTTGTTTTGTTATGTAATAATGTATTTTTTTTCATTTGTTGTTGTTCTTGTTTCTTTGCTAAAAACTTAATTCATTTAAATAATGTAATTTTCATTTTTGTTGCTTTGTTCTGTTATTTTTAGTTGTTCTATAAAGTTTATTTCTATTCATTTGTTTTTGTTGCTTTTGTTTGTTTGTTATGTGTTAATTCAACAACATTCTTCTTTGGAACATATTTTTAAAGTTTTGTTATTTGTTTGTTTGTTTTAGTTAATCATCATCATCACTATCATCCTGATTTTCTTCTTCTTCTTCATTATCATCATCATAGGCAATTGTAACTTAAATAGTTATTTGTATTTGTTTCTGTTATTTTTTCTTTGTTTGTTTTTAGTTATAATTTTCTTTTTTGTTTGTTTCTCATTTATAGATTCTAATTAAATCCCTAACATTCTATATCTAGAATAGTTGTTGTTGTTTTGTTATTTTAAAACATAAGAAAATAATTTCAATTTCATTCAGTTTTTTCTTTTAAGATTCAATTGAGAGTAAAAGAAACAACAAAAAATAGTAGACGACATTATCAATACATTTTTTGTTATATAAATAATATAGTTTTATGTTTTGTTTTTGTTGTTTTGTTGATGGGGTTAAAAGTTATTAAAAATATCTCAATGTGTTGAAGATTTGTTAATTTCCTTTTTGTTTGTTTGGATTTTTTTAGTTTTTGTTTGTTTAGCTTAATGCAGAAAACATACACTACATCATACATATATAATTAATTTTATATATATTTTTTGTAGTACTGTAGCACAAGTTACCACAGATTTTAAATCAAAGTATATGAAAAAAAGAAAACTAATAATAATAAAAATAAACCTTTATGAAAAGGAGAAAACGAGTCGAACAGCGTTTTAGAAAAAAAAAAACGAGATGATGATCGCATTAAAGTCACCAAAAATGAAAATTATTCTCTACTTTTGAGTTTTTGCCAAACGTTTAAAATCAATTGTTGTTTTGTTTTTGGTTTAATTTTTTTGTAGTTTTTTGTTCATAGTTTTGAAAGTTTTTTTCTTCATTTGTTGCAATAAAATCTATTATCTGCGCATAGTAAACTTTTGTTTGGTTTCTCTTAGTTACCGTCCATGCGGTTTTCTGTGTAATTTTGTTGTTGTTTTCAAATTGTAATTAGCCAAGAATTATGCCTTTCTCTTTTGTTGTAGCTGTTGTTTGTTCTGTTTCTTTTTTTTCTGTTTTAATATACTTTACGTTCTGGTCCAAATTTAGGATTAACAAATGAAAAACCAGCAAACTCATCTTGATTTATGCAGCGTACAACATCATTTGGTATGGGCGTTAGAACTGGTTCCTCTTTAGTAAATTCTGTATCAAAATTATTGGCGTCACGTGGATTTTTCTGGGAAAGAGACAAATAAAAAATAAACATTTTAAGAAGAGATTATTAAAACAATTAATTGCCGATAGAAATGTATGGAATCGTACGAAATTAAATATGTGATCTACATAGACTTTGAAGCAATTTAAATCAACATAGGGACTTTGGTGCACCATTTACATTAAATCGGACGAAAATATATATGAGAGCTATATCTAAATTTCGTGCATATCGAAAGATATATAGGGACTTTGGGGCACCATTATCCTTAAATCGGAAGAAAATGTAATTTAAAATGGAATGACAGACATGCATAAATCGACTCGGAAAGTGATTCTATGCATATTCTCAAAAGCAACCATGTGTCTATCTCGTTTCCTTTTGTCTGTTACGAACATATGCACAAAGACATAATACCATGTACCACAGTATGTCAAAATGTGGATCTATATTGAATATCTCTTCTACGTTTTCTATGCCTTGAGAAACCACTTCTGTTATAAACAGATTTATTCCCCATGTTTTTGTTATTAAATATTCAAATATTTTGTTATCGTAAAACGTTTTATCCATCACAAAATGGTTTTGAGAATACTTACCATTTTCGGCCGGAATGGTGGCTTTATGTTACGTTTCTCCAATTCATCCCAATCTAATCGACTGAAGAATGGATGGCGACGTATTTCATTTTCATCGCCCGAACAGCCTAAACGTTGTTCTGGATTTTTTGTTAGAAAACCTAAAAACATAATTAATAACACATATATGTGAAATACTGAATAAAATTTATAAAAATCACAAAAAATAGGATTTACCTTTTAAAATGGACACAGCTTCTCGTGATAACCAAACAGGATATAATACATCATCGTGCATAATCGAATCGAATAGTTCATCTTCGTTATCGGCTTCAAATGGTGGCTGACCGGCCATCATTTCATACATGAGAACACCAAGAGCCCACCAATCAACCGAGGCGCCATATTCTTGCTCTTTGAGTATTTCGGGTGCAATGTAATCGGGAGTGCCGCAAAAAGTGGTTGTCAAAACACCATTCATGATGCCCTCCTGTAAAATAAAATAAAGGAAATGTAACCAATTTAAATTATATCGTTTTTATCTTATGTCTGATACGATACACACCTTGCACATGCCAAAATCAGCCAACTTGCAGTGACCTTCTTGGTCTAGTAAAATATTATCTAATTTTAAATCGCGATAAATAACACCATGAGAATGTAGAAATTGTAAGGCCAATGTAACCTCGGCAGCATAGAAGGCAGCTCGTGCTGCCTCAAAACGACGTGCTTTTTGTATTTGAAACATTAAATCTCCACCGTTAACGTACTCCATAACAAAAAATAAACGATCCTAAAATGAAAAAAAAACAAGCAATATTATAATATGCTGATGTAATACAGACCGAAACCCTTCCCAACGGACTTCAGTCTACAGTAGAAGACTTTTTAAGGACTTAAGGTCTTATATAGGCAGAAGAAGGTTCGTGTTGCCATATTATAATATGCTGATGTAATACAGACCGAAACCCTTCCCAACGGACTTCAGTCTACAGTAGAAGACCTTTTAAGGACTTAAGGTCTTATATAGGCAGAAGAAGGTTCGTGTTGCCATATTATAATAATTCTATAGATGGAATACATAATGGAGATCTTTTAGAAGACATAAGATATGTCTTCTGTTGATAAATACCCGTTTATAGATAATAACATTCTTCTCACACCTATCAACAAAATAATAAAATCAAATTCAATTTGAATTTCATACCGGAGTCTGAAAACAGGAATGTAGAGCTGTTAAAAATGGATGATTTGCCGCCAGTGCTAATATACGTTTCTCCGTCATGGTGCAATCAACATCATCATCCTGTATGATGGCATCTTTTTTCAATACCTTGATGGCATAGATTTCATCGGTGCCCTTCTTTTCGGCCAGCATTACTTTGCCAAATGAACCTTTGCCCAGTACTTTGATGAAATTGAAATCTTGCAAACATGTTTTGCCTGGACGTGAGTCGTAGCAGCGATTCGAACTGGTCATGCCCATTTCACCAGAACTACTGCCGCTACTGACATTTGTGGCACCCGAACTGCTAGACGATGTGGTCTGATGTGACATTGTCGAACTACGCGTGGTAGTTGAGGTACAATCGCTGTCACCATGAATGCTGGCACCTAAATTATCCTCGCCACCAGGTTGATTTATATACTGAAATTTAAAGAAATTGATTAAAAATTAAATGTTCTTCAAAAAATTGGGAAAAATTACCCTTGATCGTCTTGGCTGTCCCTGCTTATCGGGTGATATACCCAGTGAGCTTAGGATTTCGGCCATTTGTTTTGTATTAATACCACATGTATTTGCAACATTCTTTTGGCAACGTTTATGCACATTCATGTTGCACACTTGACACTGTAGTCCCTGTTTGATCAGACCATACAACAGTGAACCACAATGATCACAAAATGTAAAACGTTTGTAATTGTGTACGACAAACAGATGGGGTACATTCACATTGAAACGTTGTCCAGCTGGTCCGGGTTCCAAATTGTTTTGCTAAATAAATACAAAAAAAAAAAAAAAAGAGAAATGAAAGAATGAAAATGGAATTGAAGCTATATATTGAAAAATATATATTTTATCATTACCTCTTCTCGCATACCGGGACATTTTGTAACAACGGAACGATGGCATCTCTTATGTACAACACAAGTGCAGACTAAAACCGAAGAGACATTTTTTAATTATTTTTTTTTCTTTTCCAAAATAAAAAAAGAATATATTAAATATAATAACAAATTTTAAAATTAAAAACGTGTGCCAATATGTGAGTGTATTTAAATATGCCAAAATAGGTTTTCTTTTCGTTTTGGAAAATTAGTAAGCAATGCAGAAAATATTTTAGAATAGTAATAGAACATACATAGAATCAATTTCATGTCGGTATTATTACATCGATTACACAATTCAATTCCAATTCAATACAATTAAAAACAAATGGATGCTTTCTGAGATTCTACAGAATATATTATTACATTATATCACAATTACCAAATCCTAATTTAATATACATTCGACAAGAAAGTAATAAGAACGATTTTTTAAGAACATAAAATTTAATAAAAATATTTATTTTTGAAGTTTAGAAAGTTTTCAGATGGATGCTGTTAGTAGGTATGCAGATCTTATATGTGATATATAGAATCTACGACAGACAATACCAGTGAACGAAATAAAATATACAACTAGTGAATATACTAAATTATAATTATTTTGATTGGAAATTCGTCCTTAGAAATTTCCAAAAAGCCTTCAAGTATTTTTATATATAGCCTAATACTATGGACTATATGTGGTTCTAAACTGATAAATGTTTGCCGGATCCCATCTTATCAATCTGAAGATTTAATAACTTGTGATACATAAATGCAATGGACCTTATCTGCCGTGGCATATATGAGCCGTTTATTTTGAAAGTGGTTTAAGTCCATTTTACTTATATATGAGATATTTAAAGGTTTGGGTTTGATTTGTTCCAAAAATATAAATAAGTGGTATTAATCTTGTCCCCTTAAATATTATGGAATATAAAACGTAATATGTTCGTAAACTTTTCCAAAAAACCAAGACGAAGCGAATCTTGAAATCGGCTGAAGCGAATCTTGAAATTTTAGGTGAGGGTCATTCTTGGTCCAAAGATGTCAGATAAGGCTAGGGTTTTGAAACGAAAAGTACTAAAAAGTAGGATAGGTGTACCAAAGGGTTTTTGGACATTCCAACTACAAGTATCCGAAAAGTACTAAAATGTACTAAATTTCTTAAAATTAGGATTGCGCGAAAAGTACTAAATCGTAGTACAATTGGTACAATTTGGATTTGGGTGAATCGATCACTGTTGGATTGGGATTTGTAGAATGTTTAGGAAATTCGTACTAACGTGTACTAAATTTGGTACAATTTAAATTTTAAGTGAACCAATAGAGCTAGAAACCTGAAATTTGGAGATAGAGTCACTATGGGGGTGTAGGATTGGAGTATGTAGAAAGTTTTAGAAATTATTACTAATGTGTACAAAATAGTATCAATTTGGGTGGATTTGGGTGAACCGATATAGCTGGAACACTGAAATTTTGAAAAAGGGTTACTGTTGGAGTGTAGGATTGTGGTATGGATGTTTGTTAGTTTGGGAAATTCATACTTATGGGTACTAAATTGTTCTACATTTTTTACAATTTAAATTTTGGGTGAACTGATGGAGCAGTGATTCTGAAATTTGGAGTTAAGATCATTGTTGGATTGGGCTATGTATAACTTTTTGAACATTTGTACTAATGTGTACTAAATGGTACCAAATTTTGGTTTGGGTGAACCGATAGATCTGGAATATTGAAATTTAAAGTTAGGATCACTGTGGGTGTGTTGGATTGGGGTATGTAGGAAGTTATGGAAATGTGCACTAAATTGCGAATTTTCTTCGTAATAAATGATACCAAATTTAGTATGGAGCTATATTATTTTCGATCAGAATTGGTGTATAGAGTTGAGATATAGAGTTACCTTTAGAAATACGTACTATAAGAGAACATACTAAAATTTTAATTATGGTAAATATTGGTTTTTAAATAATTCCTACATGAAATCCAAATAGACCAATTTAAATCAAACAAGTGAAAACGGCGTTAAGTTCAGACGGGCCGAACTTTGGACACCCTCTACCATAAGTATACTGATAGTTACTTGAAATGAAAACATGGGGAACATACCAACAAATATACCTATACCAACCATTGTTGTTGTACCATAATGCATACCAAACACAAATTTCGGCAATTTTTAATGAAGATTTGTCCTAAAACTTTGGGCACCATTTACATGAAATCGAACGAAACTATATATGGGAGCTATATCTAAATCTGGACCGAGTTTCTCGAAACTTGGCAGACATCACACCAGGCTTTATTCAATACGTTATGCCAAATTTCGTGCAAATAGAAAGATATATAAAGACTTTGGGGCACCATTTACATGAAATCGGACGAAACTATATATGGGAGCTATATCTAAATCTTGACCGATTTTCACGAAATTTGCAGACATCATTCTAGACCTAAATGATTAGGCTGTACCAAATTTCGTGCAAATCGAAAGATATATAGGGACCGTTTGCATCAAATCGGTTAAATATATATATATATATATATATATATATATCGGAGCTATATCTAAATCTGAACCGATTTTCCCAATTTCAATAGGGTTCGTCCTTGGGCCGAATAAGTGACCTATACCAAATTTCATCCAATTCATAAATGCGACCTGTACTTTGTTTACAATTTAACATGGACAGACAGACGGACGGACGGGCATGCATAAATCGATTTAGAAAGTGATTCTATGCATATTCTCAAAAGGAACCATGTGTCTATCTCGATTATTTTTGCCTGTTACAAACATATGCACAAAGACATAATACCCTGTACCACAGTGTGGTGAAGGGTATAAAAAGGTGGCGAATACTAATAATTTTTGGTAGGGAGATTTGTTACCATATACGACTACAAAATAACAAATTACAGCGAATTCGGTTGAAAAACGCGCTCAAGAACACCAAAATACCGAAAATTGGGGCTATACGAAAAATTGACCTGTATTCATAATTTTTTGTGAAGAAATTTGGTACGCATTTAGGAACTCAAAATACTAAATTACAGCCAATTCGGTGAAAAAATACGATCAAACCCCGAAAAATATTGAAAATTAGGTCGTACCGTTATATGGGGGCTAACAGAAAAAGTGGACATATAGTTATCATTTTTTGTGGAGAAATTAAGTACCCAATAAGAACATAATGTACCAAATTTTAGCGAATTCGGTTGAAAAACGCTCTTAACAACCCATAATGCCGAAAACTGGGGGTACCCTTAGCTATGGCTAAACAGGGACCGATATATCCCATCTTCGAACTTGATCTACTGCAGACAAAAGACAACCTTATGCAAAATTTCAGCACCCTATCTCAATTCCTTCAGAAGATAGAGTGATTAAACAGACGGACGGACATAGCTAGATCGTCTTAGAATTGAACCGCATGATAGTCCCATTTTTAAATGAGTTATAGCGCTATATTTGGATGGGTACAAACGTACCAAGGTTATTGATCTACGTAGGCAATAACACTAACAAAAATTAGATATGGAAAATATTAATAATTTTTTCTTCAATTAATTACGTTAAGGCAAAAATAACACAAGAATGATTTCTCACGTTGGCGAAGATTTTAGAAGTAAAAACTCCGACTCATTTTTTGTACGGCAAAATAGTATTTTTATAACAAACATTGCAACCTGGAATACACTTCAAATTAATTAAAACGTGAAATTTCCCCCTTGACCAAATTGGAAATCAGAAGGTGAACATGGTATATAATTTGTTTTTCTCAGTGTAGATTCTGCACTACACCAAACGCGCCAACAAACTTTCCGACTATTAAAGTTCATAATGAATAACGAACAATGTGTATTAAAAAAAAAAACGCAGACAATTGGACAATTCATGTTATGAAGTAAATAATAGTATTAAATCGCAAAAATATATTTATTTGTGTTTATTAATAAAAATATGACTACTGCAAAATAAAACATTCCTCATTTTATCTTGACAAAAAATAAACATTGCGAACGAACGAGTAGCAGATTGTTAGATATCTACTAATTGTGTGCCTATGATAAGGAGAAAGAAATCGTGCCGCAAAAACATGAATTACGTTAAGGCAAAATACTTGGATGCTCTAAAATAAAATCTCTCGGACAAGATTTGAATCATCGGAGATAAGCAAAGAAAAAAAAAACTAAAATATAGTAACATTATACACAGTGATTGAATTACAATAATAGAAAACGCCGAATTAATTTTTGTTTTAGTGACAGGTTTCAGCCCAGGAATGCTTACTGCCTTAAAAAAAATGAAAATTTGTGTCATGAATACATTAAGATAAAGAAAATACTGGGCGAAATCTATAGTATTTTTATGTGGGACTAATAAATTCGATTTGATTCTGAATTACAGTAAACCACATTTAGTACTCTTCAAGTACAAGTATCTAAACATTCTATAATCCTTCAAAAAAACACTGCCAAAATCTTAATTCGTATTGAGTACTATGGCACCTTAATGAAAATGTTCCACATATCTGTTAAATACACTGATGGCCAAAACTAAAGCAACTAAAAAATATATCGTGTTGTTTTTTTAGTTTTTAATCGGCTACTCTATTCATTTCAAAAAAAAAAAAAAAATAGCACTAATGCAAGGCCATTATGAAATAAATAAAAATTTATGGATAATGGAATTGTCTCAATTTTTGCTTGAACAAAACTAAAGCAACTCTACAGTACAAACAGATGAGCTCTAAAATGTAAGGTTTTTTTACCATTATAATTAGTATGTTTTGGTTTCTACACATATTTTGATTCTTATAGATCATTTTTATTACAATAACATGTGTATGTTTTTCAATTTTGACTTACTGCCAAAAAAAAAATAAAAATCGCTAGAAACAAATACAGTACTCCTATAAAACAGCAAATTACCAGTGATTTTGAAAATAATTTATCACAGAAAATGATTTGGGAGAAATATTGCAAAAGAACAACATTTCGTACTGATCAACAAATTATCATAGCAGTATAAAATACCCATCTAAGAGTTCAACGGAATTTGTGAGAATTTTTAAGGTTATCGTTGGATATAACCTCAAGAACAGAGCGTGGACGAACTATGGTATGGTAGGCCTACATGCCCGGAAACTATCAACAAAGTTATTTTATTTCTGAAGAGAATTGAAAAGCCAGATTGCCTTTCACAAAAGCTCATATTATTTTTGATGTCGGGCATGATAACCTCTCACTGGAACTTCGGAATCCAAAAATTCCAACGGTGTTAGAAAGAGTACATGTCTGGCTCTCGAATGAACTAGGATTATTGACTTCGCACAACAATTAACAAAATGGCGGAACTTAGATTTTTTTTTTTTTTTTGGAAAATCGCCTATTTTTGACCACAAACTAAGTTAAAAAATAAGGAAGATCTTCACCGATTGGCTTTATCCTAGTTCATACGAGAGCTATACACTCCCAGAGAAACGTGTCAAAATTTGGAACCGATTGGATTATTAGTTTTTGAGTTATCGTGTCCGTGCCCATTCTCGGTGTCAATTTTTTTTGTTTTTTGATTTAACTCGAATCTACTCTAATTCTAAAATGTCCCTACAAAATTTCTAGTGATAATCTCAAGAACTGGGTGGTTTACGTGGTTTACGAATCACTGTTTCGAGAAAAATGCGTTTAAAGTTTGAGAATCACTCTTGCCGTCACTTGATGCTGACACAATAAATCGGCTATATCTTCAACAGTTCTTGAGATTATCACTAGAAATTTTGTAGGGACATTTTAGAATTAGAGTAGATTCGAATTAAATCAAAAAAAAAAAAAAAAATATTGACACCGAGAATGGGAATCCACTTTTTTGGTGTTTCAGCTTGACAATAACCTCCAAACATACACCAAAACGTCTCAAAGAGTGGATGCGTGATTAAAAAATCAGGTTTTTATAATAACCAACACAATCATCGGATCTTCACCCTATAGAAAAATATTTGAAACATCATAGCAAAATCATAATGGATTCACTAACCAACAAACATAACCTCTTTAGAAATATTCAGGATGCAAAGAATGGTACATCCAAGGATCAAATTGAACGTTTTATGGATTCAATGTCTCGTAGGTGTGCTGCCGTAATCAAAAATAATGATTTTGCTGTCTATTACTAGCAAAATTTGCTTATTTATAAGAAAAAGTTGCCTTATTTTGACCAAGCAAAAATTGGGCCAATTTAGTTTTCAATAGAATATTTGTTATTTCAAAATAATTTTTTTTTCGTTTATATTTTTCTTGTTTTTCAAAAATGAACAAATTACCTATTTATTTCTGAAAAGAACTTCCACTTTAACTTTTTTCAAAAATGTTACAGGTCATATATTCAGGTTGCAATTTCAGTTGATTTAGTTTTGGCCATCAGTGTATGTAACATGCCATTTTTCGGTTTATTAGGGCATTAAACGTGCCGCAGATAATTTAATAAGTATAATTGTACTATTTGGGGTTCTGAGAATCCTCAAGAGAATGGCAAAATCCGTGTGTTTTACAACGAGGTAGTTGGCAACAGATGGTTGAGAGAACCTTGTTGCAAAATCTCAAAAGCTATCTGGCCAAAATTCTCTCGCCGAAGAACTTCTTCACTGTTGTCACATAATAAGAGACAGATCAAAATCATTGTGGAGATCATAACAGGTCACTGCAAGATTCTATCCCTCATTTCGAAATGGGACTCCAACGGAGAGGACGAAGAGGAGCTAGAAACAATTGAACATATCCTCTGTAGATGTCGCTGAGTGGCAGGCAGAAGACACAAACAATTTGAAAATTATGAAATTGATAATCTAGCTTTTTCTCCAAAATAGACCCCAATCAATCAAAAATAATCTCAAAAGAATCAATGCTTGCAACAGTTCACGTGGGAGTCATTTAAATGATGTAGTTTTCCATACATAATAATGAAAAATTATATATCAGGACAAAATATGTTGTGTTTCATTTACGTTTACTTTTGAAGCCACCAAATGGATAACCCTGTAGTAGGTTAAATTTTAAAATTTAAATATTGGTTATTTTTACACTCATTAAACTCTTTCTTTAGAATATATGTACACTGGTGGATAAAACTAAAGCAACTGATATTGATATATAAGCCTTGATTTTTGACTCCGACTACCAACATGTTTTGGTGTATGGTTGGAGGTTATTGTCAAGCTGTCTGAGGCTTTACATTTACTTAAATTCTTCCGAGAACATAATATTTCTCCACTGAGTCGGATTCCAATTAATATGAGCTTTTGAGAAAGCCAATCTGGAATTCCGATATTTTCAGAAATAAAATAACTTTCTTGATAGTTTCCGGGCATATAAGCCTGGCCGGAAACCACTGATTTATTCATGGAATGTTTCTCCGAAATCATATTCTCTTATTATAATAAAATCCTTTTAAAAATTATCTTTAAAATCGAAATAGGCGTAGAAAGCAAAACATAGTAATTATAACAATAAAAATAACTACAATCAGGGTTTAAAATGCAGCATCAAAAAATATTAGCATTAGTCTTACAGAGCTACTGCTAAAAAATATTGACATTATGACTAAATCAGCAAACGGCTAGCTTTTTTAGTTCGTAGCATCCGTGCTAAGCACGAATTGCACATGCGAGCTTTGTTTGTTATGACTTTCGGCAGTTTTCATATTTCGCTGCCGACGAATAATCACGAGGGTTGTTTTTATTTTTGTGTTGCCATGCAGAAATTAGAAAAAAGGCATTTATTTTGTGCGTTTTTATTTAATTTAAACTTGTTAAATCATAATCAAAAACGGTCAATAATAGTACTAAAAACTAAATAATATATTAAATTAAACTCTTTAGCAAGTAATACTTTTGTCTTTGTTCGAAAAAATGAAATTATCACAATCGCGATTTTTAATTCTCTCATATAATTTATAAAATTTCAATAACTTTCATGAAAAATGCTCGGGTTTTGTTTGCATATAAATCTGCTGCAGCCATAGTCAAGAAAGTCTTTATTGTAAGCTTTGGTTGTTATCACTGACAATTATATTCATTGCTATTTTGTCTGCTGACAAAATCATATTTTGCTGTTAAAATTATAATAAAATACTTTTAAAAATTATCTTTAAAATTTTGAAATAGGCGTAGCAAGCAAAACATAGTTTTTATATCTTGGCGTAAAAATAACTAAAATTTTAGAGTTGCTTCAGTTTTGTTCAAGCACTAATTGAGACAATTCCCTTATCTATAAATTATTATTTATTTTATAATGAATTTTGTATTAATGCTTTTGTTTTTTAAGAGTGAATGAAGTATTCGATTTAAATCTGAAAAAACAACCGCGATATATTTATTAAAAAATATATATATATATATATATATATATGCGATCTTTATTAACTCTGCCATTTTAGTTGCTTTAGTTTTGGCCATCAGTGTATATACAATTAATATGACACACTTTAACTAATTACAGATTGCGGCTGGAAGAAAAGACTAGCAACAATAGAACAACACTCAATAGTTTATAATTAAAACATTTATTTTTACAATTGACAAACATATTGCAAAAATTTACAACGATACAAACAAAAAAATGACAACATTTCAAAGCGAGGTAACAAACGGACAAAAAGCAATGGTAAACACATTAAAAGCAAAAAAGCCTTATAACTAGAATTTTACTAAACATTTATTAAGAAAGAGTTCCGATACAAAAGGGAGGGTCCAAAGTATAATTTCTAATACTCATAAGAATATATAAATAAAAATGTTAATAGAATCATGAACAAAAAAAAAAAAAATAATCTATATTTAACCTATTTAATGTAATCCGAATTACTACAACACATCCACTTCGGTTGGAAGCATTTAAAATACAAATTGTTTTATAAGCTATAGTCATTTAAAGTATTAGGTCATTTCCCTCTAAGACGATCTCGTACCCATCAGTCTTTTATCGATTTACAGTCGACTGTATTTGTACGAAGTCTTGTTGAAAACTGCGCGATCAACAAGTTTTTTAGAATAGAACAGAGAGAATATCCCTACCTCACCTTTCACGGATGAGTATGACGTGAATAGGAATTGCGTGTTTTCTTGAATAATGATAGCCACGTTAGTGGAATTTTGAAGACCATTTATTGGTCTTCAAAATTGGCAGCAAATGGTTTGAGTATAGAAATTTAAAATCCTTTGGGCCGGAATTTTAACGTCGTAGCAAGATATCCGTTGCTGTCACTAGGGATCACAGTGGGGATCGTAACAGTCTTAGCAAAAGGCACACAAATGTGTGATAGATACGGAAATGATATATATCCGTCATGGTTAGATATAATACTTAAAATTCATCCTCTACTCTGTCCTTCTTCCTCTCTCATTTATTCTCTTTTCAGATACTCAGAATCATTTCCAAATAAGTTACTGCAATTTTTTTTATTTCGGTCACTGCGCTTTTTATTCGGTTTCTCAATTCTGGATCCATATGGTGCCCAACGTGTTTAGGTATTTTGAAGACCCTAGCATCATGTTCTTACCGAAATGATTGTCACTTGGAATATCACACCATATCCTTCCAGAAATAAGTTCCTTATAAACATATCCCTAAAATAGTAGTCCTTGCTGAATTAGTTGTTCGCTTCTTCTCGACTAAAGCGTGATTAACGTGATGCCCTTATTTCTTTTGAGTTACATCAGCAAGTATCGCTAATACTCTAAAACTATCAATACCATTGTAGGCACAGGGTTTAGGTGTAGGGGATTCCAAATTAATTTGGTTTAAAAAATTGTTATATACTCCATGAGGAGTATATAAATAAATGAGGAGGCGAGTGCATTACTCACAACTTTAAAGGCATTTGTCCAAAACGATGTTTTTATCACTGGTGCGCACCCATATACTAATAATTAAATCCGTTTAAATAATCCAATAATAGGCCAGACTTGGCTTGTCTACCAGCAATCAAAACTTCCCAATCAATATATATTTAGAGGGCTTGCGTTGCTTGGGTTATGATCAGAATCATTTAAGTCGTACCTTATAATTACATGGGTATGAACATACGAGTATATTCACAAAGATATATCCTTCGAACTCTTTCTTAATAAAAGACATGTTTAATCATAATAAGCATATCTAGTTGGGAACAAAGTATTACATCCAATATAGTATAAGGGTTGTGTTCATGTGTGTGTGTGTGTGCAATGAAATGAAAATTTATTTAAAATAACAGCAAAAACAAAGTAAAAGGAACACACATTGAAAATTATAATTTGGCGATATAATTAAGTTTTAGTTCTTTCTTAGGGATTCTAATGATTTTTTTCTTTTTAATTTTTTCTTTATAACAAACAAAACACATACCTTGACACTGATATCCTTGTTTACCAATTCCCCTGTAAAGGCAAAAAATTTCCGTAGCTTGTATATTTTATGTGTGTGGGAAATATACTCAATAAAAAGTTATATATAGTGGCGATTATTCAGAGATAGGGGTTAGAGATGGTGGCATGGATGGGTGTTGGGTGGGTGGGGTGTTTGGGAGAGTAATGGGTAATATTGGAATTGATAGAGATGTATGAACTAAACTAAATGTAATACGTTTAAATATAAAAAAAAATAAATATAAAAAAGAAAGAACTTCAATCTGTGAGCACCATGAAATTAAAAAAAAATGAAACGATTTCATCAATGTTGTATAAAAGCATAACCAAAGAAAAAAAATAAAAAACTAAACAGAAATGGGATAAAGCATAAAGAAGAATGTAACGAACGAATGAAAAATACAAAAAATAATGATGAACCCCAAATTATGAAATGAAGGAATTAAGTCTAGCATCTAAAAAGTAATAAAAAATCCCAAAAGAAGCAATACTCCACAAAACCAAAACTTTGTTAATTACCAAAAACTAAAATAAAGGAAATTATCCAAATAAATAAATAATTGTGATATGGATTTTTGGAAATATACTAGATTATATAGAATTGATTGAAAGAAAGTTATCATTTTAGACGATACATCATCTTCATGCATATGCATACCAAATAAATTCCCGGCAATGTGAACAGAATGTTGGTTGACGCAAAAACGTTGCCATAAATTTGTGACCATTAACCTGAAAGATAAAAAAGAAGAAATTATTAAAATGCATATATAAGCATATTATAAATAAATAGAAAAGTGTGTATGTTCCTTTTTAAGATTTAGAAAATTTTTTGTATTCTTAACGATATGATGAAATTTATTTTAACACAAATATAATCTATTGAGACATGAAACAATGCCTATCACCTTTGCTTTAAACTTAATTGTCTCCTAAATATTTTCGTAACTTTATTTTAGTCTATCTATAAGCCAGTGGTATTTAACACAGATAACGCCAGAGATTAATTCTTCAACATCTTAAATATTTTATTAAAAAATCATTAATTTTATAATAAAATTTAGTTTCCACATGGGAAATAAAATAATTTGTAGAATTTCACTGAAATAATGGTTGCATTCTAGATGTGGTACTTGGTGTTCTTTCAACATACAACAATCTAGGCCTACTTCAATACTCTGTGCAAAATTTTGTCTCAATCGGACCAATATTTGGAGTTTCGTGAATCATTTACCTAAAATCGGACGAAACTTTCTATGGGAGATATATCTAAATCTGAACGGATTTCAACCAAACTTGGCACACACCAATCTATATTCTGTGAAAAATTTAGGTTCAATCGGAACAATATTGGGATTTTGGTGCACCATTTACCTAAAATCGGACAAAACTATATATGGGAGATATATCTAAATCTGAACCGATTTTCTCCAATTTCAATAGGGTTTGTTATTGGGCCAAATAATTGAGCTATACCAAATTTCATTTAAATCGGATCATAAATGCGATCTGTAATTTGTTCACAAGAATACATGGACAGATGGGCGGACGGACAGACGCAAATGCATAAAACGACTCAGAAAGTGATTCTATGCATATTCTCAAAAGGAACCATGGGTCTATATCGATTCCATTTGCCTGTTACAAACATATGCACAAAGACATAATAGCCTGTACCATAGTGTGGGAAGGGTTTATATAAACATACCTGATGTACACGACGTCGCATAGCACCACGACGACGATTAAACCCAGCTCGTTCTTTGAATTCTTTGTTGGCGCCAGCGCCACATACGGCATGTTCAACAACCGCAACATCTTTGGTTTGATCTGCAAAAGAATAGAAAAAATAAAATTAAATATATATTTTTTAATTTTGGAATGGTTTAAATTAAAATTATTGTTATACGTATATCACAAATACCATTTCACGCACTGTTATAGCTTGCGAAATATGATGGTTTGTTTAGTCAAGAACATTTTTTCCGATTTTTTTGCAATTTTTATTAAATAATTTTACGCTAAATAATTTTTAAGGGGACCAATGAGACCAAAAACCCTTATTTTTGTGTAGTCACTCTAGAAGCCACAAAAGTTTACATAGGAAAGAATGTGCAAGCGTGTTTTGATAAAGATCGATCAATATGTGATTCACTCTCTGACTGACTTAACGATTCATCAACGCCCAGAGGAAACAACTGAAGCAAGAATCTTGAAATTTGGGCTACGGATCACTCTTAGTGCGAAGGTGTCAGATAAGGCTGGGTTCATGGATTCATACGGCACGAAAAGTATTAAAAATGGTACAATTTGTATTTGCGAAATTTGGATTGATGGTCATCGATGGAGTGTAGGATAGATGTATGAAAGGGTTTTTGGAAGTTCGAACTATAAGTATCCGAAACGGATGGAGCTGGAATCCTGAGATTTGCAATTAATATTACCGCCGGAGTGTAGGATTGCTATATGTAGGTATTTTCTGATATTTGTATTTATGAGCACGAAAGGTACTAAATGGTACTATATTTGGTACAATTTGGATTTGGGTGAGCCGATAGAAATAAGATTACAACTGCATTGTAGAAGTTGTAGTTTTGGAAATTTCTATTTATGAGTACAAAAAGTACTAAATTTGGTAACATTTGATTTTTGAGTGAACCGGTTGATCTAGAATCCCGTCATTTGGAGTTAGGATCGGGGTGTGTTGGCACTAAATTTCATATAATATGATTTTAGGTGATCGGATCGAGCTGGAATTCTGAAAATTGGAATTGAGATTACTGTGGGTGTATAGGGTTGAGGTATGAAGTTTTTGAAACTCGTACATATGTATACTAAGAGGTACTAAATTTGGGCGATCTGGAATCCTGAAATTTGGAAATATGATTTTTATTGGATTGTAGTGTAGGTAGTTATGGAAATTTATATTAATTTTATTTGGCTTTGGTTAACCTAAAGAGCTCGAATCATGAAATGTTGAATTGGTTTTGAAATAAATTCTACAAGAGTAAATGAGGCTATAAATGATATCAAATTTAGTATAGACTTAGATTTCTGTTGCGGCTAGAATTGGTGTGTAGAGTTGAGATATGGAAACTTTGATGCAATTTATTTGAAAAAAATATTTTAAAAACAGGTTCAATTTGTCGCCATTCACAGATAAAAACCAGTAAGGAAAGCAGTAAAGTCGGACGGGGCCGACTATATGATAACCTTCACCACTTTGGGTATATTCAACAGATGAATCTTAACTGACGTCGCATTTTTAAAGGCCCAGTAAAATGAAATTGAATCCATAAACATGTCATTCTGCAACCGATACTATATTTTTCATTTGGTCATGTATAGAAGCTATATCTAATTTTCGATTTTAGGAAACTTAACACACATTTACCTTAAATCATACGAAAATATATACGGGAGCAATATCCAAATCTGAACCGATTTTCAGGAAACCTAACACACATCATTCTAGACCTAATTTATTACGCTGTGCTAAATTTTGTGCAAATCGAGAAATATATAGGGACTTTGGTCCACCATTTACATTAAATCGGACGAAAATATATTTGGGTGCTATATCTAAATCGTAACCGATTTTCAGGAAACTTAACACACATCATTCTAGACCTAATTCAGTACGCTGTGCCAAATTTTGTGCAAATCGAAACATATTAAGAGACTTTGGTGCACCAGTTACATTAAATCGGACGAAAATATATTTGGGAGCTATATCTAAATGTAAACTGATTTTCACGAAACTTAACACACATCATTCTAGACGTAATTCATTACGCTGTGCTAAATTTTGTGCAAATCGAGAAATATATAGGGACTTTGGTGCACCATTTACATTAAATCGGACGAAAATACTTTTGGGAGCTATATCTAAATCTGAACCGAGTTTCAGGAAACAACACACATCATTCTAGACGTAATTCATTACGCTGTGCCAAATTTCGTTGAAATCGAAAGATATTAAGAGACTTTGGTGCACCATTTACTTTAAATCGGACGAAAATATATATGGAAATATATATACCACATCATTCTAGACGTAATTCATTACGCTGTGCCAAATTTCGTGCAAATCGAGAATTATATAGGGACTTTGGTGCACCATTTACTTTAAATCGGACGAAAATATATTTGGGAGCTATATCTAAATCTGAACCGATTTTCAGGAAACTTAAAAAACATCATTCTAGACCTAATTCATTACGCTGTGCCAAATTTCGTGCAAATCGAGAGATATATAGGGACTTTGGTGCACCATTTACATTAAATCGGACGAAAATATATATGGGAGCTATATCTAAATCTGAACCGATTTGTCCCAATTTCAAAAGGGTTCTTCCTTGGGCCAAATAAGTGACCTATGCCAAATTTCATCCAAATCAGATCATAAATGTGACCTGTACTTTGTTCACAAAAATACATGGACGGACAGACTGACATGTGTAAATCGACGCAGAAAGTGATTCTATGCATATTCTCAAAAGGAACCATGTGTCTATCTCGTTTCCTTTTACCTGTTACAAACATATGCACAAAGACATAATACCCTGTACCACTGTGTGGTGAAGGGTATAATTAAAAAATACGTGTTTTGAAATAACAAATGTTTAAAAATACTTCGAGTAGTCCAATATCCCTCCCTGTTACATTTAAGCCTCTTTATACTGATGGAATTTATATTTTATTAAAAATTTTATTATATTATTTAAAATATTTTAGTACAACTCTGTCCTAACACATTAAGAGCATTTCTTTCATACACTGGATTGTGTCTTCCCATAGTTAACATAACCGATAATTTTTGGGTCCATTTCATCCCATAAATATTAACCGATCATAACCGAAGAATTTGGTAAGGACCGGACCCAGATGCAGGTCCAGGTCTGCAGAGCAAATTAATTAGGACACGACTGCAAAATTATCGACTCGGATTCATCATATCGGAAGTTAAGGTTTAGACGGAGGAGGCTAAGTCAAAACCTCCGTCCAATGATTTGAATGGACATCCATTTTTTCGACATTTTAAACACATAGAATTGCGCAAAACCAAATCATGGTCATGATAACGCACTAGCACCCAGTGGAAACTGTGGACTTTGGACTAGTAATATACGAGGTTTAAAAAACTTTCATAGATGTAATATCTGGGCGGTTTACTTTTAGAGGGTAAAAATAGTTAATAATGAACGTCTATTATTTTCTTTTTTATCAAACATCGTATAAATAGTGATATAAGTAGTATTATTCTGGCCGATTATTATGCAATTCTAAATCTCTCGTAATCTCTCTAAAATACCAATGAAACTGTGAGTCCGATAGGTGCCCCGCCACCTTATTTTAAAGTATGTAGACATGGCTCAAAATTGTATTTTAATATATTTAATGTGTACATACTGATAAATATTATTAATATCATGCTAATAAAGATAAAGACACGAGTCTACCGGTAACTCATTCAAAATATTTATCAAAATCGTATCTATTGTAAAATTGGGATATATCGCGGATTATTAAACTAAATCTTGGAATATGATATTTAACTGTGATGACAATACTTATTTTGTGTTTGAAATTAATAATGTTCAAACTGTTTCGGTGACATTTTGCTTTAAAATTAAAAAAATAATTCATTTTACAGATCTCAAAATCATAATTTTATTACAACACCAATCACGTGTATGATCTCATAATTGCAATTATTTCACTTACCATTTTTATTTTTAAGTTCTATAATAACATGAATTTTTCCTTGAGGTTCTAAATTCACCCATAGATCCGGTACACTGCTTTCATGTTGCATAATATCCTCCAGAGGTATTATACAATTTGCCACAAAATCGTCCGGTGGGAGCGCTGCATCGTGAAATACTGTTAAATTTATATTTTTTGCATTCGTTACATCGTGCACGAATTGTTCATTCCAAACGGGATCAAATGTTTTTGGACGTGTTGTTGAGCGATCTGTAAGATAAAAAGATAAACATAGTTTCAATTGAATTTGTTAAAAATATACGACAACATGGTAAATCGTTTTATTCTTCTTTTTTGCTAAAAAGAACTCAAATAAATACATAAAATATCAAGTTCTACCAATATATTATAGCTATGTTGAACTGAATTATATATATATATATATATATATATATATGGCTAGAAACAAATATAGTACCCCGAGAAAATAGCTAATTGTGATTGTAATTTAAATTTCGAAGTAATATTCCATAAATAAATCAGTGATTTCTCGAATTATAAGTTGATTTTATGCCACTGTATCAGTGGTGATAGTTCAGCACGGAAAATGCTTCTAGGCCAAATTTTTCCCGAAGCTCTGTGGCTTTTGTTAGACCCACAGTGGTCAGATTTAAATTCCATATAAGGGGAAAATGCATACCACAATGTAATAGACCCCGCCGTTTCCCCACAGTGGGACCTAACCTATTTTCCCCTTATATAGTGGGGCCAAACCCTCTTATCCCTTGCATTCAAATTTAAATTTAACTCGTTGGAAAATACAGTGTTGGAAAACGTAAAAATAAATATTGTGAAATAAATTTAAATTTATTTTCACGGACATGTCAATAATGGCATTGGACTGATTTTCTTTTTACGATGTTCGGTATATTTACGACATATATGGAGTAATGGATCTGATTGTTTAAAGAAATGTGTTGAGAAGTGCTATGGTTCACTTCGCTGAAGAATATATACCGCTTATTTGAGTTTTTCAGCTGGACAATAAACTCCAAACATACACCAAAACATGTCATACATTGGTTGCGGGTGTCAAAAATCAAGGTTTTATAATGGCCAACACAATCATCAGATTTTTACCATATAGAAAAATCTTTGGAGTATTATAGATAGCAAAATCAACAAAGTTTTACAAACAGAGATTCAGGATGCAAAGAATAGTATACCCTAGGATCAAATTGAGCTTTTTATCGATTCAATGACTCGTAGGTGTGCTGCCGTAATAAAAAATAATGGAAAACTTGCTTATTTATAAGAAAAAGTAAAAAAGTTTCCTTAGTTTTGACCTAGCAAAAATTGGGTTAATTTAGTTTTCCATAGAATTTTTTGTATTTTAAAATAAAATATGCGTTTATTTATTTATTTATTTTTAATGGATGAATCAGTACCGATTAAAGCGAATTTCAATATAGTTTTTTCTATATGTTGCTGATCGCAGAAAGCCAAATAAAATGCCCCTAAATAATCAATCCATAGGTCGCCTCATTCCTAAACTGACCTCCCTCGAAGTGGCTTATTAGGCAACATTGTGTCCATCAGTGTTTAGAATCGTGGAGCTGACGGTATTCGAACGGAGGCTTGTTAATACCTCAAAAAGTTTTTAAGGCTTAGTTACAGTGTTCTTAACACGTCATGGTCGAAACTCCATGGATGTGGCTGCCTTGACACGCGCAGAATTGTAGAAACGCAATTTATACGACCCTTTCTGCCAACTTTTTAACGGACCTTTCCTTTGACTCTCCGAATGTTGCACTCGATGTTGACGACAGACTGAAGAGGCATTCGTCTTCTCCGGCCATTCCGCCATGAATTATCCCGACCCAATGAATCAATGGTGATTTGAGGGAACGTAAATTTTGGCGAATATGGAATACCGAATTTCATGGCGACAAGTGGGATGCCGATGCTACCAAGACAAAACGCCATTGAGGTATATCTCGGTGCCGCTTCAGCACAATCAACTACTTAATATCTAGGATCCGAAACGACTTGAGTCTTACTCGGCCAACGTCTGTCACTTCAGCCCATTGTGCAAAAGCAATAGTGTTATTACAACAACTAAATGACTCATATTCACTCCTGCTATAGCCTTTTGTACAGACTTCACCTACCCAGGCACGTCAGGAGAGATCTTCGTCTTCATCTAGATAGAGAGGTCAAAATGTACACGCGTGAATCCCTAAATCAACATGCCTATCAAGAAGGTTTGAATGACATTCATACAGACGCATTTGTTCAGGCAATAGAATAATATCGTGTGAATATAATAATCGGAGACTATCCATCATCCATTGCAGCAGAGGAGAAGCAGCGGCAAGTCTTAGCTCGACTAAGGTCTGGATGGTGTAACTGCCTCGATTTCTATTGGGCACGAATTGACCTAAACCTTTTTAAAAATCGTCAAATCATCATCATTTTTTAATTTGGAGATAGGCAACCATAACCAGAAATTTTATAACCAGGGGGGTATAAATTATGACAGTCGATATCGACCTTTTTCGATCGATGTCTTTCAATTTGGTATGACCGCATTTAATATCGACCACATTTCTTTGAAATGTCCAATAAAAACTATGGAGGGTTTGCTCGTAGCTGAAATAGATATCAAACCAGTGAGCGGAGCAGTATAGTCGGACGGCGCCGACCATATAATACCCTACACAACTTCCACGAAAATCTAACTTTGCGTTATTTGCACCCTCTGGAAACCTGACTAAAGGCCAACATATATTACTAATATTCAGTAGACGAGGGCTGTATTTGTCCAGATTCTCTTTACCGTGGGTTATGTTGCGATGTTGGGCTTTCAATTGTGGCCTATAGATCCACTCAAAAAAAAAAACAAAATGTTTAATTTTCGGTCTTCTTCATTCCAAAATTATTATCTGATCATCACCGAGAGTTATAGGCGTTGTCCTTGACCATAACTGGAATCTCATGGAAATTTTCAAAGCGATATTTCCGCCCTCTAGTATGGTTTTGGGTTACTAAATAATGTCTGAATACGTAAGCACCTGTAACTATTTAAGTGTAGCTCCCACATCTGAGAACATACGACCATATAATTGGTATCACTCCAATTGGTATCACTATCACTCCAACCACTCCTCTTGAACATACTATTTGGATCTAGGTCCTTCAGGGGCAAATATATACGCCATAGAATACAAGTTTTGTCATTTTTCACACAAAATTCAGGGTCCATTTGACCCGCTAAATATTGACTGATCTTTATCAAAACTGGCATGTTCATTCTTAGTCCCGATCCCCTTCTCCATGCAAAAATTCGCCATGTTTGGGCCATAATTGCGGCCTCTAGAGCGACCAGAAAATCAGACAAAAATTTAGTTTTTGGTCCATTTCATCCCCTAAATATTAACCGATCTTTTCCAAAAACAATAGGGGTCTTCATTGGCCAGAACCCATCCTACTTGCAAAATTTCGTGAAGATTAGTCCATAACTGTGGCCTGTATCGTGTTTACAAAGATAATGGACAGGTCGAGATATGACTATCGGTATACATAAAGGTGGGTCTAGGACCAATATTTCGCGGCGTTACAAACTCTTGGGGCTGCACAAAGCTATAATACCCTGACAACATAGTTGTGTAGGGTATAAATAGACGAAAAAAAAAAACAAAAAGATTGCCACTGAAGGGGATTAAAGTCGGAATGGGCTGAATATATAACACACTAAACCAACTTTGTTGCGTTCAAATATCCCATAATTAATACTCTTACAATTTCAATGCCTTGGGTCAAAAGAGTTAACTTTGGCATGATTTCCAAAGTTTAAAAAATGCGGCAATAATTATTTCTTTACATTTGCTAGGAACTATCCGAATAATAATGAAATTGTCTAGTTTTTTTGATTAATATGACGTATAATTAATATGCGTAAATACTTAGTAACGTTAAGGATATGACTAAATTGGTGGCATAAACTAAAGCAACTGAAACTACAAAGATAATAAATGATCTGTAATTTTTTGAAAATAAAGATATAGGAAAGGTTTTTTTAGAAAAAATAGGTAATTTATTCATTCTTAAAAAAACATTGACGCAAAATTTGTTTTTGAAATAAAAATATTCGATTGAAAACTAAATTGGCCTGATTTTTGCTTGGTCAAAATTAAAGCAACTTATAAATATGCAAAATTTTGCTAGCAAAACCATCATTTTTCATTTCGGCAGCACACCTTGAGCCATTAAAATAATGCTCAATTTGATCCTATTCATTGCATCCTAAACTTTTGGGATGAGGTTATGTCTGTTTGTGAAACTCTTCTGATTTCGCTGTGATACTTCAAAAATTTTTCTATAGAGTAAAGATCTGATAATTGTGTTTGTCATTATAAAACAGATTTTTGACTCCCCCAACCAATATTTGGCATATTTTGTTATTGTCAATCTGAAACAACCAAACAAGCGTTTTATTTTCTTCAGCGAAATGAACTATGGCATTTTTCAATACATTTGTATTGAAAAATCCGATCTATTAATTCATAAAGCTCGCAAATAAATTGAACACCATAAAAAGTAAAATCGCCCAATGTCATTATTGACCCTCCATGCTTCCCTGTACCCTTGCAATACTGTTGCAGGAGTCTTTATGTCTGAGTCTTTAATATTTCCGTTGACATCATAAATGGATATTTTTTACTGCTATGACAATTTTTTGATCAGTAGGAACTGATGTACTTTTGCAGCCTGTCTGTCAGTACTGATATAGTTGCATAAAATCAAGTTATAATTCGAGAAATCACTGATATCTCATGGAATATTTCTCCGAAATCATTTTCTGCGATATATTATTTTCGGAATCATTTGCTGTTTTATAGGTGTACTGTATTTGTTTCTAGGCATTTTTATTGGCAGTAAGTAAAAATTGAAGACAGTTCCCTTAAAACGTATACAGCTTGATATCATAATTTCATCGTACAGTCCGAAGAAATATAAATTTTGTCTCTTCGAAAGAAAAAAAGTTTTTCGGGTTTCAAATTAAAAATCTATGAAACCACGTTTTCTCTACATTTACCGTTATAAAACTAATTTTCGAAGTGACCCAGAAAAACCAAAAAACCCAGACCCAGGGACTCCAACTAAACAGAATTGGAACATTAGAACCCCTGAATAAAATTCGTGTCGCACAGTGTTATTACTTATTTTATAAAGAATTTTGAATTAATGCTTTTGTGTTATTTTAAAAGAGAATAAAGTACCCGATTTAAAAATGAAAAAAGGAACACGATATCTTTATTTTGGGAAAAAAAAGTTATGCTGCATTTATTAATGTTGCTATTTTTTCGCTTCAGTCGAGCTCTCGATTTTTAGACTTTTTGATTTTTTCTTTTACTAAATAGTAGATTTTACGATCTTTCGATTTTGTCAAGCCTGTCTAAAAAACGATTTTCGACTTCTACCGACCAATTTTGTTTCTTTTTATTATATAAACTTTGCCACAGATAAAATCATGTTCTGGAATGTGTAATTTTTTTGGGAAATTTGCGCTTTTTGATAATAAACCAAGAATTTATGAAGAAAATCGAATGTCGATTTTGCAATTTCCTCAAAGATCACAAGTCGACTTCGACTTTTAATAAGTTCACTTTTCAAAACAGCTGTTTTTTCTCAGAGTAGATGTCAAAAATTTCGACTTTGTTTTCGTTTTCATAATGGAAGTCAATTCACAATAATGCATTTTGACAGCAAACTTGAGAGGTATCGATAATCAGCTGGTCTCCCTTGGTGACCTTATTTATAGGCCATGTCGACTTCGACTTTTAGACTTTTCAAAACAAAGAGAAGATTAATCGATTAGTCGAAAGCCGAATTACTTATTCCTACACCAGTTTATGTTTATATCGGACTTCGTTTGAATCTTCCTTCAGAGATTCTATTTCTATCTTTTAGGTATAAAATATTAGGTTAGGGGGAAAATCCATTATATTTATATAAACTTTAGGACTTTATTTAACATGCTTCTGAATGTCCAAATATGCACCGTTTTGTTGTATGATTTGTTGCAATTTTAAAGATAACTTCGATTAGTCGATTTTCTCAATCTTCACTAGATACCAATTTCTGGCGAGTCACTGTAGATGTGTGTGGTCTAGCGTTTTCCTGTTGGCCAATTCTGCCCGTTTCTGGTAATTGCAAATGGTTTAAAACAGTTTTATGGTCGACTGCTAAAATGCCGGTCAACTGCGATCATTTCTCCGATTTTATCGACCTTTTCGAAGACCGGCGTACCTGTGCGAGGTACACCTTTAACATCAAAAATTCCTGAACGGAATCTACGAAACGAAAAATTGCACATAATTCGCTATTATAGTACATAGACAATTTTAGTCCCTAGGCTTTGTTCACTTACATTTTTAACATCCTGTAACTCACAATTAAATGCACCCAAGAAAAAAAAACAGCAAAATAATTTTTTTTATTGCGAAATGTCACTTTTCCAACGAGCATAAATCTGAAATTGTTTGATCGATACTTTACGAGAAACCTATCAGTACAGCCATCAACCGAAGCAATAATGGATTTAATTTCCCCCAACCTAATATATTTTATTGGTTATCTATTTTTGGAAGATCTTTGGACGGCATTCGTTTAGTAGATAATAATCAATGGGGAGATAGTTGGGAGTTTTATATCTATAAGACTTATTGAAGGTCTCTAGTTAATTTCAGTCTCGAAGTTTTCTCACAAATAACAGTTTTATAAATAAAAACAATTCTATGAAATGGCTGTAAAGATTTTTAGATCTACAAATTTTAAATAATAATTATCTGATCACTGTTACTTACCAAAATGCGAATCATCGACGTCGATCGAAACATAAGGATCAATTAATTGTTCATCGGCTAATTTGCCGAAGGTTAAATTGTGTCGTTTTTGAAAATCTGTTGGGCGTAAACCGCTCGCCTCGCAGACTTTTATTTGTAGTTTACCCGTAAACATCGTCGTGTGTGGAAGCTGTTTTTCTTTTTTTTTTTGTTGTTGCTCTTTTGTATTGTTATTGTTGTGAACTATAGTTTTGTGTGTTTCCTTGTTGTTTTCTAAATTAAATTGTTGTTGTTTTTTTTTTAATTTTAATTTTTTATATATTTTGTTTTTATTTTGTCGTCGTTGAGTGTTGGTGTTTTTTTTTTGTTTTTGCTTTTGTCGTTTTATTTTCGTTCGTTTTGTTTACTTTTGTTTTTGGAATTTTCTTTTCTTTTTTTCTTTGTTTCTTTTTGCTTTTGTTATTACGTTTGTGTTGTTGTTGATTGCACGTAGAAAAATGTTAAGAGGTTGCCCAAACGGAAACACGATAAAAGAAATGAAAACGGATACGGATACAAGGTGAAAATGTATGCGCGTGAATTCTTAATAAAAAATAGAACAAAAAGAAGAACAAGAAGAAAAGGATGTAGTAGTTGGTAGTAGTAGTAGTATTCTGTTGCAGCAACGACGGCGTAGGCGACGACAGCGACCACTACACTGTAACTTTCGAGGACGATTACGAGGACAACGTTACACCGAATCGAGGAGAATCAAACACTAAACACCCCAAGTTGTATTCACGATGTTGTGGTTTGTTATTCACTTCGCAGCCCCTGTGTTTGTAAAGACACTGACACAGTTTAGTGGCTGGCTGGATGCCGAGTGATGCTGCTGCTGCTTTTGTTATTGTTGTTATTTTTTGTGGTTATAATTGTTGTGCTGTAAGCTTTCTACAATGACGCCGCTGTCTGTGTCACCGACGACGCCGATACAAATGTTTTGACACTTGTGTGTTTACTACATACGAGGGTCGTCGAGTCCGTTATGCGAGACTCGAGATGTTTGAATCGAGAATGGATGGAGTTCTGTTGTTTTTCTGTTTACACTTCAAATTGTATCCGCTGCTTTTGTTTGACAATGTTTTTTTATTGTTTATAATGTTAACTAATTTTTCTTTTATTCAGTTTTACTTTTCTGTTCTCTGTGAGAATAAAAATTAAGATAAGTAAAAAGCAGGGTGCGAAGAATGATTAAAATACACCCTTCTCTCGAATGCTCACGGGCGAGAATTCGAATCTTTTCAATTTATCGCGGATGATAAAGTTTAAATGAATGCACAAGCATTTGCATTATCTCGCGAATTTTCGCATTATACGAAAAATTCACGAACGATAAAATTTCGCTGCAGGCGTCGTCGATTCATTCTTTCGCGAGAATCCTTTGCTGAATATTCTTTTGAAAAACTCAAAAAACAAATGTTCGTGTGTGAGAGTAACTCTTGCTCTCTCGAAAAACTTCGTCTGCAATAATACATTCAAATTCATGAAAACAAACGATAACACAACGCCTTCATCAACAGCTGAAACGAGACTGATCGGTGGTTGTTTTCTTTCACGAACGTTTGTTTTTAATGTTGTTGCCTTTTTGATCATTCTCGAGAATTCGGGAATGTTTGTTTTCATTCGTGAGAGAATGTCAGAATGAATTTCAACCACCAAACGGAATGTGTGTGCGAACATTCTTTTGGCGAATGCTCGTTTGGTAAAAAAATTTATCGCCATAAATTCATTCTTAAAATGAGCAAAAAACGAAAAGAATGTATTTTGAATCATTCGCGAGCGAATTTTTGCGCACCCTGGTAAAAAGGCGAGTAAGTTCGGCGGGCCGAAATTTTTACACCCTCCACCATGAAGGGGACATTTAAAATACCTGTTATCGTTCAGGGCCGACGATGTCATGTTAAGGTAGATTTGACATGCAATGAGAAAGCCAATGCGGTTTAAAAACTATATCCTTAAAATTGCGTCAATATTGACAATTTTTGGGTATGAAGTTTCGCTACCTAATGACAATCCAAAATATGTACTAAATTATAGCGAATTTTGTTGCACATCGTACTAAAACGTCCCAAAATACAAATTTATAGTCAACATGGCTGGAAAACGTACCAAAAATACCTAATAATTGGGGTACCTTTATATGGTGGCTATCCTTAAAAGTGGACCTACACTGATGGTCAAAAACAAAGCAACTAATATTTCAAGGTTAATAGATAATTTTCTCAATTTTTGTCTGGACAAAACTAAAGCAACTCTACAGTACCAACAGATGTGCTCTAAAATTTTAGTTATTTTCAGAGATTTCTCGAATTATTAGTTGATTTTTTACAACTGTATTATCAGTAGTGACAGTTCAGCACGGAGGGAGGCTGCATAGGAACATCAGTTCGTACAGATCAACAAATTGTCATAGCTGTAAAAAATACCCATTTAAGAGTTCAACGGATCTTTGGATATAACCTTAAGAACAGAGCGTTGGCGAGCTACGGTAGCAGTTCTACATGCCCGGAAACTATCAAGAAAGCCTTTTTATTTCTGAAAAGAATCGCAAAGCCAGATTGGGTTTCCCAAAAGAATACATATAATGTTCTCTGACGAATTAAAATTAAATATTAACCAGTGAGCGGAGCAGTACAGTCGGACGGTGCCGACCACGAAAATCTAACTTTCTGTGGTTCTATATTCTGAGCTTGTGCAAATTCACACAAAAAATTAAGTTTTCCGTCCACTTCATCCCAGTATTATTATCTGATCATCACCGAAAATTATACGCGTTGTCCTTGACCATACCTGGATCCTCATGGAAAATTTCCAAACTATCAGCGCTATATTTCAGCCCTCTAGTGTGACAATGGGTTACTAAATAATATATAAATACGTAGGCACTGCAAATATTTAAGTGTAACTCCCACATCCAAGTACATATGACAATATAATTTAAAGGTCTCTGGTCTATATCCTTCAGGGGTAAATATATACGCTATAGAATACAAATTTTGAAATTTTTCACACAAAAGCCCCCTAAATATTGACCGATCTTTATCAAAATAGGCACGCCTATTCTTTGGCCTTATCCCCTTCTCCATTGATCGAGGGGGTTCACAGGCGTTCAACCTTCCGATTGAGAGATTTGTGCAACCACCCATTGGCTATTTCATTGGCAAAATCCGCTTGTTCTTCGACGAGGTAGTCGGCAAACAGATGGTCGAGAGAACCTGGTTGCAGAATCTCAAAGCTATCTGGTCAGAATTATCTCGTCGAAGAACTTCTTCGCTGTTGTCACATAATAAGAGAGAGATCAAAATCATTGTGTGTATCATAACAGGTCACTGCAAGATTAGATCCCTCACTTCGAAATGGGACTCCAACGGAGAGGATTACTGTCGTCTAAGTGATGACGAAGAGGAGCTAGAAACAATTGATCATAATATCCTCTGTAGATGTCCATCGCTGAGTGACAGTATGAAATTGATAATCTAGCTTTCTTCTCCAAAATATACCCCAATTAGATTCTAGGCTTTGTCAAAAATCTGGCATGGCTAAAATAATCATCTTCTGGGCTCTCCAACTCCAACTATTTCCTCCTCTCTTCTATTCTCTCTTATTTTCGCCATTCTTTTCAGGTATCAAGGTGGACAGTTGTTTCCGAGTGAACGGTTGTTATTAAAACCCGTATATCCCTAACCTATCATAGATAGACAAATAAAAAAGAGTCTCTCCAAACAAACAGGCATAACCTCTTTCCAAAGGTTCAGGATGCGGGGAATATTATATCCAATGATCAAATTGAGCATTTTATTGATGCAATGCTATGCTATACTACCAAAATTTGCTGCTTTATAAAAAATCAAAAATTTGCTTTATTTTTAACCAGATAAAAATTGAGCCAATTTAGTTTTCCATATATTTTTTATTCCAAAATAAATTTTGCGTTTATATATATATATATATATATATATACATATATTTTTACCTATTTAATTCTGAAAAAACGTTTACTCTAAATGTATTCAAAAAGTTACAGGTCATTTATGAAGTTTGTAATTTCAGTTGCTTTAGTTTTGACCACCAGTGTATATTGCCAATTTTCGAAGAAGATTTGATTTATACAATGAATATTGGGGTTACCATTATATGGAAGCTATAACACACCGATATATCCAATTTTCCAATATAAAACATTCTAGGAATAAAAACAATTTATCGACAAAATTTCGAAGCTCTATTTGAAAGTTGCATGATTTCAACAGACGGACTGCATACATTCTAAATAATACATTTTATTCTAATCCAGAATAAATATATTTTCTAGGGTCTCCGTTGAATATTTAGAGGTGTTGCGAACGAAACGACAAATTTAATACACACTGTCTATGGTGGAGGATATACAAATGTATAGGTAATGATGCAACTGATGTAATTTGCAAGAAGAGAACCAACAAACAAAACAATGTCATGTTCCAACATTACTGGTTTAATGGCATCGAACATGTAGAGAAGGCGGCAAAGAACGAGCAAGAAGATGCACAAAAGAACCACACAACACTGTAGCACACAACACACCTCACCACAACTTTGTAAATCTTTGGCTGGTGTAATGCCACCACACTTCCTCTTGCTGCGGCTGCTGCTGTTCGTGAAGGCTACTCCACACTATATGATTGCTCAATGTTGTTTTTTATCTCGAATATTTTTCTTTTTTTGTTTTAGTTCTACTCAGCAGCGTTTTGCCCTACTTCGCTAATGGTTGGCTGCTGACTGCCAACCTGCCTGCTACTGTTGCTTACTCTTGTCGCCGTCGTCTTCGTTCGTTGGTTCTTTGGATGGTTGTTGTCGTCGAATGTAAGTTCTTGTGAAGGCAATGCACATTCGTTGTAACCTTTAACCGATATGGGTCAATTTAGACTGTCTGTCTGTCTGTCTTTATTCCTTCATTTGTTGTTTCCATTTTGTTAGATTTACCCCATGAACAAGAAGTAGGACGACATACAAACATGGACGACATATATAAAACAATCGATGTTGAAATTATCTTACAAAATAATATACAGTGGGTGTCGATTGAATGTAGACGAAAAATAAGCTTTGCATAAAAATATGGGTTCCAGAAAGACAAAAATTGTACATTTTCAACATTGGTTATGCTTTGGATGATATGAGATCGAAAAATAACCGTTATGTTCAAATTTCTGTCTTCGAATACGGGAAGCAGAACTGAATGCTACCGTACGCGTCTACAGGTGGTTACAGATTGTGAAAAGCCCAATAACATTCATTGTGTGTAGCTGCCTTAGGTCACTTTCTTCCTAACGCTGGAGTGCTAGGCGTGTCCATTTCACAATGGCTATGTTGATATCTGGGCGTCACAACAAGAGGCTGTGCCATTACCGACTCAAATCCTCTCTTAATGAATACCGCCATGAATAATACTGACGAAACCCCCTTTTAAATAAAAATAATCAAGACTCCCTTTCGACTTATGTTGGTATTGCTACCTTGGCACCCTCAAAGTAATAACCTTAATCATGCTCACAAATCCAGTGGATTATATTTGACGTATACGCAATGGAATTAACATTTGAGATCAGGTGGATTTCGTAAATCTAAACATGCTTTCTGTTTTGAACTTTACTAGGGATAAGTAAATCGACTTTCGACTAATCGACTTTTTGTGTTGAAATTCGAAGTCGACTTTTGATATTTGAGGAAATCCCAAAGTCTACTTTTCAAGATCGATTTTCTTCATTAACACTTGGTCATAAAGCCCAAATTTCCCAAAAATTACATATTCCAAAACTTTTTTCGTCTGTTGACAACAATTTATATAAGATAAAATTTTTAGTCGATTTTGCATCGGTGAGTAAAAGTCGAAAATCGATTTTGATCAGGTTTGGCAAAATCGAAAAGTCGACTTTTTAGTCAGAGGCAAAAATAGAAAAGCCTAAAAGTCGACTTTACAAGCACTGCTTCAACTGCCAATTCTACACCGCCCATGTGATGACCACTGTGGTCAGCACAGCAGTGAATCAGGTGATTTCATAAATCAAGGAGTTCGAATGGAAAATTCAACTCGGCAAGTTACAAGCCGAGCAAATGAAGGTTAAATACCATTATGTTGTTGTTGTAGCAGACCTATTGCTTTTACACAATGGGCTGAGGTGACGGACATTGGCCGAGTAACTTGGGTCGTTTCAGAACGTAGACCCCTCTGTCGTGGAAACGCAAAATACAATATGGTGCCGGAAATAGACCCATCGTAACAAAGCATGATTCATCAGCGCAATGAACCACCAAATGTTTTGATTTCGCTGTCGTTTCGACAAAGGGGTAGTCTACGACCTGAAACGAACCAAGACTTACTCGGCTAACGTCTGTGACCTCAACACATTGTGGAAAAGCAGTTGGGCAGCTACAACAACAACAATCAAATGTTCGGGTCCCATTATCGATGACATCTGTGAAAGGTTAAATGTCTACATAGCTGATTTAGTACATTTCTTCCATCTGAGGAATATGAAGATATCCTGTTAATATGGACGGCTGAAATGAATCTCCCTCTTAACGTTAAGATCGATGGTGCACCAGTTCCGACCACAAACTATCCCAAAATTGTGGGTGTAACGTTCAATAGTTTATTTAAGTCGTCCGCGCAAGTCACCTCTATTTGCGATAAGATGAGAAGCAGTAACAAGTTCCTCAAGTCGCTTGCCGGCAGCTCTTGGGGTGCTGATAAAGACACATTGTTGATCTCCTACAAACAATAGGTCGGTCCGTGTAAAGCTATGCGGCGCCAGTGTGGTTCACGAATGTAAGCGATACGCAGTGGAAGAACATTCAAAACTGTCAGAATGCCGCCCTGAGAACTGTGACAGGGTGCCTCTTATGACGCCAGTGGACCATTGGTCTTACCCGTACATCGTCACAAAAGGTTGTTGTCGATGCAGTACCTGCTTGGATGTTATCACAGGAATCATCCATGCTATCATCTTATGGATAGGATTCCCCCACCCGGGCATGTAAGGAGCTCTCTCTCTAGATCATGTAGGTCCCGATCTAGAGAGAGAGCTCCAACGGCATAAAAGAGAACCCCTAAATCAACAGGCTTATCGAGCAGGAATTACCGGCATTCACACGGAAACAGTGACCCGGGCAATGGACCAATACCATATGAATGCAGTACTTGGAGTCCACCCACCACCTATAGCAGCAGAAGAACGACAGCTGCTTAGACAAACGTGAGTGGTTTTAGCCCAATAAAGATCAGGATGGTGCAGCCGCCGCAATTCGTTTTGGTTCCGAATTGACAGCACGGTCCAAACACATGCCCTGCGTATGGACTTGGACCACACGATACGCTTCATCTATTTAAGTACCCTGCTAAACCTACTCATCTGTTCACGGAATCTCTTTTGACGCAGCTGATATAGATTGCAACCTTCCTGAACCTGGAAACAGAGGAGTCTGAACCGGAATTATAGAAAATACAACAAACATGTAGACAATTGCTACAACAACAACAATCAAATGTGTAAATGCCAAGCATCCGACAATAAGCTATGAAAAGGGTGAAGTCTTCTCATGTGTAACCAGCCGTGAAGAAATCCACTTAGCGTGGTTTTATATTTGTCGGGATCGGGATCGGTGTTGAGAGTTTCTCTCTCTTGAGAGAGTAATTAGAGTTGCGCTATTTTTAATTTTGTAACAAGCGTACTTTGTGTTCAGAAAGGGTACGAATTGACATAAACGTACCAAAACAAAAATTTGATTTTTTTATTATTCGTGAATACATTTACGCTTAAATTATAACATATATTATTTATGCAAATAACTGGTATAAATATTGGCCAATATTTCTCGATAATTATGATTTATTATCATTTGAAGTAGAATTTTAGGTACCTTTTCGTACTTTTTTGTTCCTACCTGTGGTAATGTTTTCCAACACAATTCACAATTTACCACTGAGAGAGAGAGAGAAACTCTCAACACCGATCCCGATCCCGACAAATATAAAACCACGCTTAGTAGTTCCGCCTCGAAGCAAGGGTTTCAGAGATCGAAACAGAACTCTACCGATAATCGACGAGGAGGAAATCAGGATTCTACGGATTTCCTTAAAAGTTAATGTCATTGATCCCCTTTGGGAAGGTTGTATTCTGGCTGCATTATTCAAAATGAGCTGATCAGGAAAATAACGTCACTCTCTCCCTCCGGGCACTGCCAGTTTAGATCTCTAACATCTAATCCATACTGTCGTCTTGTTGAAGTCATGCAAAGTAGTAAATCGAGTGACTATGCAAACTAGGGATAAGTCGAAAGTCGATTTTGAACAGGTTTGACAAAATCGAAAAGTCGTATTTTTAGTCAAAGACAAAAGTCGAAAGTCTAATAATCGACTTTTTGGTCAGAGGCAAAAATCGAAAAGTCGATTTTTGCACTCGACTATGTATCCGTCATTCAAACACATCTAAAATAAATCATCTCTTTTATTTTTACGTTCTAGTGGGCTGGCTGTTGAATTTATTCTGGATGACCACCCATATCATGTGGATCGAGAGTAATTCTCTACAATTTCCAAACAAGCTTTACACCTATTTACGATTCTTACTATATAATACAGCAAACACAGACACAGTTTCAACAAAAAGAAAAAATGTGACTGAATGACATTGGTCTTACTACTGTTAGCTAAAGGTTCTTTTGCGGGAAGCTGGCTGGTTGGTTGGTGGCTGCTGCGGCCTCCATAAACGTTTTAAATGAAATTACGTATAAACAAAGAGGAAAGAATGGCAACAGCAGCAGACGGCTGACTGTGCGATAACAATGGGTGGATGGATGGATGATTGCAACAACTACTAAAATGATGAGTATGTATAGATGGATGGATGGAATGGAATCGCCAAACATGTAATGCAACATACAATAACAACGATGACGACGACGGAGAAGACAAAAAACTAAAGATGCATATGAAAAGCAACAACAACATGATGATGATACAAAGGACCCAATAATGGAGAGAATATGTAGCAACCATATGATAAATGAATATGTTTATGCAATGGCCCACAACTCTTAATCTTGTTAACAAACATTATAGAATGTTGTTGTTGTTTTAGTTTTCCCCTATAGTGCATCTGTTATGTGGAGACTTATAGTATGGGCATAATCTTTGTCGTCTAAAGCTAATGTTCCACTAATTTAAATAAAAAAAATATATCATCACTGAATGACCTTAAGCGAAATTTGTGCACTATATAGGAAAACAAGAAACAAACATGGTTATGGGGGTCATACCTCAGCAAAATAGTTGATGAAAGGAAAGTACGATTAATTGAAAACACTACTATAAATAAAACTGGGTAATATTCTATAGCTACGTTACTAGATAAACAAAACGAAAAAAAAATTATAAACATGAATTGACTAAATGAATGGTCATTTGAAATCAATGTAGTACTCGTTAAAACTGATTTAACATAAACTGAAAAAAAAATAAAACAAAAAATCCGCAAGAAAAATAAATCCTCAATCTAGCGTTTTCTTTTAGCAAAAAACACTTAAAAACTGATTTCATTCAAATACACTTTGATGAAAACGAACAAAATCAATACATTCTGTTTTAAAAGACACTGTTAGGAGTGGAAAAATATGTAAAAATTGTTAAAATTAAATTTTTGACATTTTAATAAGACAGAATGAACAAACTAGACCGAGTGGTGTGAATGCTGAAATAAATTCTTATATTGAATAGAAAACCAGTATGGAAAGTTCAAAACTATAAGATGTTAATATCTACAATATTATGTAGATAGAAAAGAAATAACATCTTTGAAGAACCGTTGAGATGGAATCGGGCGAAAATAAATGTGCTATCTAGATAAATATTTAAAACAATTGAAAATACCCCATACACATACCCAATAAAATACTCAATAAAAAATTTCACGTCAAACGGTCAGACTCGGATTTTTTGATGTACGTATGCAATCGAGTAAAGTTATATATCTGAGCTATATATAAACACATGGACCTAATTGAGCAACCGTTGCATACACCATTTGTTTTTTGTTGTCACTCTATATATTCTACTTCATATCCTCTGCGAATTTCATGTAAATCGAAAAAACATAGCCATTCGGTGAGACCTATATCAAAATCTGAACCGATTTCAACAAACCTTATCACACATCATTTTTTCCTCAATTGCATTCGCTATGCAAAATTTTGCTCAATAGGACAAATATTGGGAGTTTGGTGTATCATTCACAAAAATCGGACGAAACTATATATGGGAGCTATATCTAAATCTGAAACGATTTTCTTAAATTTCAATAAGGCCAAATCGGATCAAAATGTGATTATATGCAAAAGGAACCCTGGGTCTATCTCGATTCCTTTTGCCAGTGCGGTAAAAGGGTATACAAATTAACAAAAACTTAAAAAATGACGGGATTTGGCCAAAAAAATATTTTTAGAAAAAATGTTGATGAAAACGTTTTAACCTTTAAAAAAAACGTATAAAAATTTAGGCGCCCAAAGATTTTACGACCGGTCAAGGCCAGGATGAAAAAAGATGTATCACATATGAAAAATAAAATGTTAATGAACAAAATAGTAGTAGTCATAATCCAATTAATCAAATTTTTTAATCATAATCTATAATAATCAAAAACTTTTTTTTTTGTAATTTAATCGGTATAATATTCTTTAGTAGTTCAATATCCCTCCCTTTTACATTTAAGCCGCTTAATACGATAAATTTTATATTTAATTGTGAAATGTAGCTTACAGCCTTAAGGTCGAAAAACTGGGCACTATGAAATATATAAATAAATAAAAAAAAATAAAAAAAATAAAATAGCCCGAGTGGAGTGGATGCTTTTCACGACACAGATTCGTATTTTGAACGATGTTTTTGGTGATTTGTATAGATACAATAGACACGTTGTTCTCCATGGCACTTCAACATAGATGCAAATGGGATTACTGATGAAAGGACGGCTTAAAGACCTCGAAGCAAATGGTCATAATCCTGAAGAGACTCTCGACTTAAAGACCTCGAAGCAAATGGTCATAATCCTGAAGAGACTCTCGACTTCAGACACTTATCTGAAGTCTTCTAGGAGTTCACTTGTCGCCTTAGAAACATAGTAAAAGTAGTCAGAAACCAGGTAATTAATTGCAAGATTATGACATATGTGTGGAAGCATACGAATCTACATAGCGGTCCATTCTACAGCCACGTATTTTCATATTTTAGATTACATAGGATGCACAACTGCAACCGGATACCTTTGGTTCAATGAGACAAAATTTGATGTTATAGCTTAGCCAGGAAAGATGTTGGTTGCTGGATGCTGGTTGTTGGGAAATTTGTAATGACCATTTCAGATATTATTGAGGGCACCCTTTCAACTCTGTCCAACTGGCCACTAGGAAACGTAAGATTCCTAGTTTCGCCTTGCCATCTTTTGGAGATGTGCCTTATCCCTTTCTGAAGAAGCAAAATACCTTGGTACAATATTTGACCGCAAATTAACAATGAATTGGAATGTTGAGGAACGCTCTAAGAAAGGACTGATAGCACTCTACTCTTACAAGAACTCCATAAGAAAGAGCTGGGGACTAAGACCAGAGATCATACACTAGCTGTACGTTCTCCCCATTCTTACATATGGTTGCCTTGTATGGTGGCAGGGGGTCATCACAAAGATACTGCTGAAAAAATTAAATTCAGTACAGCGATCGGCTTCGATCCTGACTACCGGAGCACTAAGATTGCACACCGCAAGCAGCCTTGAATGCGATCTTGAATTTCCAACCACTGGACATTCTGATTAAATTCTGGAGTCGTGTACTATAAACTCAAAAGCAGTTATTGATTGCAAGTCCGCTCTACATGTCCGCATACGACGGATAGTTAATTTATGTTGGGTTCCAGTACATAGTAATATACGAACCGGGGTTCACAGTCGTCTAATCTTCCGATTAAGAGATATGTGTAAACACCCATTGGCTTTTTCAATGGCAAAATTCGCATGTTCTACGGCGAAGTAGTCAGTAAAAGATGGTCGAGAGAACCTGCTTGCCGAATCTCAAAATCTATCTGGACTGAATTCTTTCGACAAAGAACTACTTCGCTGTTGTCACATAATAAAAGAGATCAAAATCATTGTGGAGGTCACTACAAGATTAGATCTCTCACTTCGACCCATTGGTAATCGGTGAGTGGCTTTCTTCTTTCTTCTCTAAAATAGACCTCAATCAGATCCTAGGCTTTGTCAAATAATAATGGCATGGCTAAAATAACCATCTCCAGGCTCTCCCTCTCCTACTATTGTCTCCCATTTTCCACTCTCTCTCTCTCTCTTATTTTCCCTTTTCTTTTCAGGTATCAAAGATGATCACAATGGACAATAGTCTCCCACTGAACGGTTGTTACTACCAACCGTACATCTCTAACCTAAGCTTAAGCTCCTTCTTCATAGTGAAAAAATTAGCTAGTGAACAATAACGTTCTGCATAAGCAGATCTTACGGCAATTTAATAACCTATAATCAATATTGTAATCGGGGCTTTTAGGACTACGTAGGCTAAACAAAAAACGATTCATTTTTTACAGTATATACAGATTTGCAGGTTAAACAATACCCCATATAGAGGTAGTTAATTTTTTTTCTTCCACCTGCTTTGGTTAACTCGGAAAATGTTATTTGCGAAAACAAAATCTTCCCTTATCTGTTCACGTCCTCTACGTAGAAATACAACGAACTTTATCCAAATATTGTTTTTTTCAGTTGATAACAATGAAGACGAATTATAGTTGTTAGCGAAATAAAAATAAACAAATTCTACAGATAACAAAAAAAAACTAAATTAAAATTTTAAGAACATCCTACTATATGCGATGTTGCTGCTGCGGTTCGGTCACCAGAGAATAATCATCTGAAAAAGCACACATCAGCACTGAGGTGCCACTACTGAATGCGACGATGGCAGGCAATGCTAAAAATGACTGACTGACTCCTCATACAAAAAAGGAAATTATGGAAGGCCAATTTTTCAGAGAAACTCTTTTTGGAAAATCTAAACGAATCACAATTGGTTGCAATACTTTTCTCGAGGAATTGAAATGATTTCTCGTGTAACCACCGGATTCATTCATAAAATCTAATTTTTGAGCAAAAAAGTATCTTTTTTGTCGAGGCCAAGATAAGCAAAAACATTGGGCAACATTTTCTTTTTTTCTTTTCCTTTTCTTCTCAAAATCGATGAAAAAGTATTTTCCGTTTTGGCCACTATTGTTTAGAGTTGCCATCTTTTGGTATTATTATGGAGATTCCTTAGAACAGCAGCATCCATCAATTCTAGTGGGGATGTGTATTTGACTACGAGTTGCTACTGCATTGTTTTTTTTTTCTTTCTTTTCTTTTTGTCATTCAATGTCATTTTTGTTTATCAATGCTGGCTGGTTGTGTGCTATTTCGAAATATTGGTAACCAAACTATTACAACAACAACAACTAAAAAAACTGAATTTAGAGTTTTTTGTTTTGCAAGGTCATTTGTACACATTTTCGCTATTGTCCTTGTAACATGTTGTAACCCAATTTAGAATGATTACTTAAAAAACCACCACAAGCTACCATCGATTATTTTGGGGGCAAGATAACACCATTTTACATATTTTGCAACATTGGATAATTGAAAAAAAAAATGAATAAAAGCAACACTTCTAATTGTCCATTCAATTTCACATATTTTCCATTAACCACTGTTGCTTTTCTTCAACAAACCAAACGGAAATTCTTATTCATCTCCGTTGATCTTCTAGGAAAAAAGATGGATTTTGGCAACACTGCTATATATGTGTGTGTACTTCTTTTCTCTATGGCAGGCTGGCTGGTTGGTTGTCTACATAGCTGTGTGTGCGTGTGTGTATGTTCTTTGCTTACTGCTGCTGCTGCCACTCTTCTCCCTCTTCTTCTTCTGTTTTACAAATGGATTTTTCACTACTACAGAATTTTTTTCTTCTCTTCTTCGTTTCAATGCCAATATTTAATATTCTTCTTCTATATATTTTTTCCACTTCATAATACACAAATTGCTGCTCACTTTTAATTCTTTGTTATTTGGTTGTTTGAGATTTCGCATTAGAATTATGTTTGTTTTTGTTTTTAATTGGCTGCTATTTTGTCGATTTATTGTTATTCTTCTTTTTTGTTCTAATTTTATACTCTTATTTTTTTTTTTTGTTATATATTGGAGTAAACTTTTCTTTCTAGCGAGGAAAAATTCATCCGAAAAATTTTCTTTTACACACACACACTCGAAAAAGAAAAACACAGTTGGAAAGCTGAGGAATATTTTCTTGCAATTTTTCTTTTCTATCTAATTAGAATTTAGGGATACCGACGACGATATTTGACTAATCGTTTTATCGATGTTAATAGCACACAACTCACCGAAAAATGATAACATGAATTTTGGATGGTATTGCCCGATGTACAGCTGTCGTGTAAAATGACGGCCACAGTTACAAAAAGAAAGAAAAAACTATTAAAATAAAAAGCAATAATACAGTTTACTGTCAATAAATATCATAAATAATTTGTATTAACAGCAATAATTCAAATTAACTTGTACATTATCCCCATTTTTATGAAAATAAAAATATATAATATCAGATTCTTTTCAATTTTTAACTGTTTTTCCAAACAGATTATCTGTTATTCTAGCTTTTTATCGTATACCGAATTTATACAGATGTAATTAAAAAAATCGAATATTTTTCCGAATTTGTCATTCTAAATGCAGAAACTGTCGTCTGTCAGGGTAAAAAGTTAATTCAAATTAATGCTCTCGTCTGTTCACGGTATAAGGTAATAATAATTTTCCAAAAACTCCGGCCTTAGGCCGTGGATTTAAGACTTTCTCCAATGGAAATGTGGAAAATTTGGCTACGCGATTATAATTTCCTTTTATATCTTTTTTTTTGTATGTAGCCGGCCTTCGGTCCGGGCACTATGGGCCAGAGATCGCATTTTTTGTCCATATTTAGATCAGTGGGTTTATGAAATAAATATCAGATATAAAGGATTCGAGGACGCTAATTACTTAGGGTGAACCGAAAACGGTGGTCAAATTTTTTTAAAAGTTGAAATTATCAAATTATTTTTGAACACGTTATGTACAGCTATTATTTCCACTGATTCCAAAATTGAAATCATATTTTGAAAATCAAATAAAATGAATCCAAAATGGCGGACAAACGGAAGAAAAATTAAATATTTAATTTCATGGGATAACTATACAAGGTAGTCTCATTTAAGTAATTCATAATGGCAATCCTTTATAATTTGTAACCCATCTATCAATTTCAAATAATATGAAAAATATGGCAATTTTTTAACGAATTAAAAATTCATATTTTCTAAGGCTTTTTAGTATTTTATGAAGTTCAATTCTTTATATAATTGTATATAAATATACATGTTATGTACAGACATACTTATTTTTTAATCAGGACTTGTCGTTAATAAAATGAAATGTAATAAATATCTGTATTTTTGTATATTGGGCCGGTTCGTACGAAAAAACATAAATTATTAATAATAAAATTGTGTCTCCCTTTGAATGAAGCCACATAAATATACTTTTTCAACCACATGTTTGAAAATATTAGTAACGGTTTACCTCGTTATTTATTCATAATTACACAAAGATTGTGCCAAATTTTAATTTATTTCGTCTATAATTCAACGAGAAGTAGATGGCGCGCATGTCTAATATACATCTTCAATTTTATGGACACCATGCTTTTTTTAGTTATTTTTTACTATGGACTAATTAATCTATAGGCACCAAAATCTTTCATTTCATCTTCCTAGCAGGTGTCGCCCTCATGAATGTATGGCACTAAGCTTTCACTCCAGTGCTACTGAAGCTACTCAATTTTGAACTGTAAATCACTCATTCGAATATGGGGAGAATTAGCTATAAAATTGATTTTGAAGCAGCATAGACTAATGAAGATATAGACCGCGAAATACTTAAAAAATGCGCGGCCAAGTGAATCAAAATAAAATATTCAAAAATTTTAAAAGAATTTTTTTGGGGAAAATGTCCTAGTTTTCTTTAGTGTTTTTATCTGAGGATATAGTTTTTGCTTAAAACTAACTATATTTAGTGGCATCATAGACTAATGAAGATATAGACGACGAAATACTCAAAAAATGCGCGGTCAATTGACACAAAATAAAAAACTCAAAAATTTTTAAAGACGTTTTTTGGGGAAAATGGCCTAGTTTTTCTTAATGTTTTTATCTGAAGCTATAGTTTCTGCTTAAAAATAACTATATTTAGTGGCATTCTAAATTAAAAGGTTCAATCATTTAAGTAAATCAGCATTTAAAATTGAGTAGCGCATTCAGCAGACTCAATTCAGAGAACACTGGTGAGAGCATTTCGTCGTCTATACATTCATTAGTCTATGGTGGCATTCCAAATTAAAAGGTTCAAACATTTAAGTAAATCAGCATTTAAAATTGAGTAGCGCATTCAGCAATTCAGAGAGGACTGGTGAGAGCATTTCATCTATACTTTCATTAGTCTATGCTAACAGGTATTTTCCTTTTTTAATCGAATTTATAAACTTTTTAAGGTCAAAGACAATAAATATAGTTAGATGCTTGAAAAATCTATTGTATAGCATAAATATTTTATATAAAATCTTTATATTTTGCTACATATTGGCTTTGGGTTTTTGCTTTGAGTCTCTTCACTATCATTTTTTTGAGCACTATTGTGTCTATACATTCATTTCTTTATGATAACATATTATTAAAAAAAGAAAAATCAAAGAATTTTAAATATTTTGTATTTACCAAACTAAGTAGTATAAATAATACACATGTTGCTTTTGCTGCTTGTATTTCCTCTTTTGTTATTATTAAATATACATACATTTTACATTTTTTTGAGAACTGGGGTGCGAGAAGTGCAATCCCTCCAGAGCAACGCATCGCAGTCTCCACGAAGTTTCAATATTGTAGATGATTTAGTGGCCTCCACTAGGAAAAAACAGGGCCCAACAATTGTGAAGCTACACGCCATTTTCTTTATTCTGTAAGCTCATCGGGGTTTTTTGAGTGCTCGTCTCTGCCATTTTTGAAAATTTAATATCCAAGATGGGACCCCCGGTATCTATAAAAACTTGTAAATTTCATGTGAAGTTCAATTTCAAAGAAATTAGTGCTAGCTACCGTTCCACTGACGGACGGAGAATTTTGTAAACCTGAAATGTGGTATGTAGCATTACTCAAGGTGTAAGTGACAATCATATGGTTTCAAACTTTTTTCTTCTTTGTTTGTAAAGTAAATTGTCAAAAACATTTTCAATATTACATTTCAATTTCAAAAATGGTCTTGAAATTTACACTTTTTTAATAATAAAAATTCAAGAACACTACATTCATAGAGGCGGACGGAAAGGAACCTAAGCTTAGTTACAACCCGTTCGCCGATTGGTCCACATATTTTATGTTATGTGTGGAAATCTGTCCACAAAACCCAGCTACTCATAAAATCGAGGAGATTATGTTAGCCTATATTGGAATCGGCCCCTTGATGCTTGTCACAATTCTCGGCAGAGGTTAAATACGCCTATGGAAAGATTTTATACGGTCAACACAATTTCCATGATTTAGTCTTTGGCCGGGGATTTATTTCCTTCAATTTTCTTTAAGAAGGCAAGATTTGAAGCCACAATATAAACAACATCACAAGGAGCCATGGACTGCATGTGGGAAACTTTAAATTAATCGCGACCAGGTCTTAAACTTTATTTTGCACTGACCTAAAACCGCCAATAACACATGAATACACAAATTCATTAATTATTCCTCAAAGAATAGTTCTTGACAAAAATAAATGAATAATTGTTTTTGTTTATTTTTGTCAAAAACTTATTGTCAGCATGACAATTTAATTTCTATAACAACAATGTTGTTTTTGTAAAATATTTGTTGTTGTATCTGATGCATATACTTATTAAATACACCTTGGCATTACTTATGATGAATAAATCTGAAAGACGTTTAAAAAATATAAATGAACATCGTAGGAACCTAATGAAATGGTATATAAAAACTTATTGAAAATGGTGCGTTCAAGAAACTATTTAAGGAACACAATACAAAATGTGTGAACTCCTTCAATATGGGGATAATTGATAGCATTAAAAAAATCTGAATCCATATTACCTTTCATTATCAAATATTGAAAATGAAATCTTATATTTTGGTTGAAATTTTGTTTTAATGTATTAAAAGGGAAACTACAAATTGTAGTGCACAATAATAAATTTATTTCTATTTGACATTTTAATTCTTTTAAAAGAATATAAACAGGGAAAAAAAGGAATCTCAATTCATAGAATATTCTTGCAGTTTCTATAACAGATCATATATAAATCCATTGTGGCACTTCCATGTCACAACCAAATAGTGTAAAATTCATTATTGGTATCCATATGCTTTTAAATTTTGGCATCATGCACTCACTAAAATAGTGAGGAGAGCCGCGGATACTGTAAAATACAAAAGTATTAATATGACAATAATAATATCATTGTACTTACATACTTTTTCAAGACAAAATTTGGATATAAAACGGCATATACATTAGAACTTTTTACCGGGTTAACCTACTTTATGAGAATTTATTTGGCATATATGGAAAAGAATTGACAATTGAAACCCACTCGGTTAAAGAAATCCGGTTAAATGTAAACGTACTATAAATCCATTGTGGCACTTCCATGTCGCCACCACATAGTGTCCAATCCATGATTGGTATCCATATGAATTTCCGTTTTCCCATCATGCACTCACTAAAATAGTGAGGAGAGCCGCGGAAACTGTAAATACATATGTATTAATATGACAATAAGAATGTTAATATACTTACATACTTTTTCAAAATGATGATGGGCAAATCAAGACGAAATTTGGATATAAATCCATTGTGGCACTTCCATGTCGCCACTAAATGCCCTATCCATGATTGGTATCCATATGCATTTCCATGTTGGCATCAATATGCTACAAAAATGCTTTAGCATTAAACAAATAATAACTATAAAAATGATTGTAATATAAATGTAAAATAAACATATATTATGCGATTGTATGTAAATATGGAAAGTACCTTTAATCATGTCAATGATTACTCAAAATTTATTTCCTGTCGGAAAAAATTTATTTTATCCCTGGCAGAGTTGGTCGTTCCGAAGTGTAGATCGGATTGTCCTTAGACCGTAGTTTTTAGTTAAGCTATTGCAATACTGTTAGAAGAAAACAATTTACACTAATATTTGATTTAGTAAAGCTGTAGTAAAACTTACCAAACTATACTGCATTGTTCCGTAATAGGTAATAAGTGTTCTGGCACAGATAACATTATATCTATAAAACGGCGTGTACATTATAATTTTGTTCCGGGTAAACTCCTCTATGAGGATAAATTCAACATTTATGCAATGTAATGAGAATTTTAAGTTTACTAGATTTATTAAATGTAGTACATGGAAATGAAAAAATATATATATATATATATATATATATATAATTATAATTAAAATTTATAATTAAATTATAAATTATTATAATTAAAATTTATGTATATATAAATATTGCCAAATTTATTTTAACAGTTTTAATTATTTTGTTATTCTTGATCGGTATGTCAAGTTTCCGTTTTTTGAATTTGCTATTCGCTATTCGCCAGTGACAATTTTCTTGAAAGCCACATTGATTTTTTCTTGAGAACGCGTTCTCCAAAGCTCTTTCTGGAAGTTAGGTATAGCGACTGGGCAATATTTTTTTCGGTAATACTGTACTGCATTACGGAATTACATATCATTTTAGACAAATGAGCTGATGCTTTACCTTCCACATCCTTTAGGTATGTTGAATTGCGGTGGATTGTCTTAAGAGCCGTAGTCATCTCATTTATTTTTTGTTGGAGCACCTCTACCACATTTTCGTGTTTTTTTACTATAGCTTCGTGAATGTTTTTTTTTTCAACATCCAAACAGGTCAGCCTCTCTATTTCTATTGTCAATTTTTTGTTATTTTCCAATAACTGATTGTTAATTGAAATGAAGCTTTTTCCGATGTATGACAGGTGCAAGTGCATACACTATCTTGTTGAGATTCCATAGTTTTATAATTAATTACATAGCTTTTCCTCTCATAGCATTTAGTTGGTTTCAAGACATGTAATTAACTTTCCTGAGACGGAAGCAGTTCATTTGCTGATGCCAATTGGGAACTTTTCTTCTTCATTAGTCTATGTTTTTACTAAAAGTCGGATCATTGTGTCTGTGTAACGTTCTTGCTCTCTTCTAAAACCACTATAATATTCTAAAAAGATATCAAAATTTTTGTCGATTTTCCCTTTATACATTTGAGTGTTTTTTTTAAGTACAGAAACTAATTTATATGTAGCACCTTATAATTTTATTGCACTTTCTCATTTGAAAGTACAAAATTACATTTCGTTACACTCTTTTATAATATGCAGCTTGCCTAAATAAATGAAGACGTCATAATTCGTCGAATTATTGCTAATTAACCATATGAGCAAAGTTAGAGTTTAGAACCAGATTTTTGAATAAATTCAAATGCTGAAATCATTGTAGAATCAACTGCCTCCGAAGCAGTATAAACAATTCTCCGAATGTAAAAATATTCTTATTTGTTTATAAAACAAAATAATGCACTTTCTTGGCAAACACGTTGTGAATGTTTTGCAATTTTTTTGTGTTTTGGTGACATTATACAATAGCCTTGTTGTTGTTGGACAAGATCAACATGAAAAACGTTAGTACACAAGAGTATATATTTGTTTAAAAAAATCATTAATCGTCTTTTGATTCCCTTAAAGGTTGTTTGGAATATAAAAAGTTATTGTACGAAGAGGAAACGACAATAAGTTACTTTCATCCCGACGCTCAAGGTGTACCTTTTATTGAGGATCATTGCAAGACAGCAACAGGATTTATTGTGGGCGGTGAAAATGCCCAGCCCAAGGAATTTCCATTTGCTGCACGCTTGGGAAGTGCTGAGTCATTGACGAATATCAATTGGCTTTGTGGTGGAACAATTATTAGTAGCAATTATATTCTGACTGCCGCTCATTGTTTCCATTCGCCACTGTAAGTCGAAAAATATTTCGGTTCCCTGTTTATTGTTAAATATATATTTTTTTCAGCGGCAAGGTGAATCTTGTACGTTTGGGTGAATTAGATTTCAATTCAAATACAGACGATGCTCAACCCGAAGATTATTATATTCTGCGAATTATAGAGCATCCCGAATATCGCATGAATGAACCATACAATGATATTGGCTTGATACAATTAACATCAAATATAAAATTCAATGCATATAAACATCCGGCATGTTTACCACCATTGCGTTTAATCGAAGAACAACAAAGTTCATTTATAGCCATTGGATGGGGACATGTTGCATTTGCTGGTGAACCATCTTCACATTTAAAAAAAGTTGCATTGCAACCATACTCACACGAGAAATGTGCTAGTTTAGTCCAACGTTCCGAAGGTTTGGAATCATTGCCGCCAAGCTTACGCGATTCTCTTTTATGTGCCGGATCCAAAGAAATGAAAGATACTTGTCAAGGTGATTCAGGAGGACCATTGTTAGTACAGCATCCACAATACCCATGCATGCACATTATTGTGGGCATTACGTCGACCGGTGTTAGCGGTTGTGCGACGCCAGATGTGCCCTCATTTTATACGCGCGTTAAAAATTATTTGAACTGGATTGATTCATATGTACATTGAAATATCAAGTATTCAAATAATAGAATAAGAGACAATCTAGATCAATTATTTAAATCCGTTGGATACTTCATTTTGAGACTAATCTGTTGAGAATATATTTTCAAATGCCCACCATTAAAATTTAATTGTGATATCACGTGCAATTTTTGGTATGAAAATCGGGTATATTAGAACATATAAAATTAGAATATTGATCGTAATTTTCAAATATTATTTTAAATATAAAATTATGTTACGATTCTAAAAATTTTTCCTTGCTTGAAATCATATATATATATATGAGGGCCCTGAAACAGCATATGACCACAGTTCTGGCCATGACATTAAATTTCTCCTAGGAGATTTTAGCGAGCGAATATCGATTCGGATCATTACCATGCGGCAGCTAAAGTTCGCACTCCTCTTTATGTAGTAGCGAAGGTGCGATCTAATGTAACACGAAAACTCGACGGCGAAAAGCTGCAAAAACAACAGATAGCAGAAGCCTACTCCGCTCAAATTACCCACTTGCTTGACGAAAACACTTCTTGTCCAGATAATAATATAGAAGCACAATGGCAAAAATATGACAACCCTGCAGACAGTAGGAACACGTAGCGCCGATGGGTTACCAGCTGAACTATTCAAGACCGGTGGTCAGATGCTGGTCAGGAGCATGTACCAGCGTATTAGTACAATTTGGCTATAGAAATGCATGCCCAATCATTGAAACCTCTGCATCCTGTGTTCCACAAAAAAGGAGACAAGACGATATGTGCTAACTATACACGAATAAGTCTCGTTCCCATCGCATATAAAGTGCTATCTAGCGTGCTATGTGAACGACTGAAGCCAATGGTATGCCAAATTAGCACGGCTAAGTGGAATACAACATTTCGGAGCATGGTCTTTCGAATTGGATGAGACGCGCACAAGACCGAAGCCCAAGCTACATTTACTTAGCTGGATTAAAAAAAAAAATTATGAACTAAACCAACAGAAGGGCTGATGGAGTAAGTTGTCGAAGTATGGAAATCCTATGATCAAAAGAGGAGTAACAGTATAGCGGAATAACTGGATGATCACGACTTTGTATTTCGTGATCTTCTTTCAAATAATATAGTGGTTTACTGTATCCGAAACCCACTGCCATTCTAATAACCAACCTCGGCATCAGCTCAACACATTAGGATAATACAGAATTGATATACCAGCATATATATCGTCACCCAGGGGACAATTGCAACACTTAATAAGCAAAGAATCCAACCACAGTACAAAATTTAAGGTGGCGTTGTTTCAAGGCAATGATAGATGGCAGACCTATAACCAAAGACAGACTACAATCATTTACTTAGCTAGAATAAAAACATCAATTAACTAACAGAAGGAATAAAGTAAATTGGTAAAATATGGAAGTATTATGATCCCAAGAGGAGTAACGGGATAACAGAACTACTTGAAGACTATATTATACGTGATGACCTTATTCTCTTTTGCTATATAGCCTACTGTTCTTCTATAAAAAAAAGAAAAAAAAACATTTCAAATAACATACTGGTCTCGTAAAGACGGGCTTTTAATATTTATCAATGGCCATAGAGGCGTAGATTTGAAAAAAAAATATTATTTCAGGGACAGAATTAAAAATATATATATTTTTTAACACCCATTCAAGGACTGGATAAAAAAAGTTTTTTTTTCAAAGACTAATCACGACGAGTATTTTCTACAATATATTTTTCAAGGTCAAACCAAAATTTGTATTTTTTAAACTATTGGGATTTAAAAATATATATGGGCAATATTGATCATTTTTTAACATAGCTGAAGCGGAGGTTCACCCCTTTATAACTCGGGAATTACTTAAGTATATGAAAAAAGTGAATAGTTTTGGGTTAATGGATCTGTCGCTGCAAATTGTTCATGATATTGACCTCCAATGTAAAAAAAAATGTGTAAAAACAGGTTGAGGCGAACCAGTTTTAATATATTCTCTATCGATTTATGATTAAGCCACTCATTTCACGGTCTTCGTGTCAAAGTAAAACTGGAAGACAACAAAATGGGGACTACGGCCCTTATGCATAATTTTTCAAAATTTTAACTGCATCTACCGTTAAATGATGCTGACATTTTGAAGCTCGATTTTGATTGTTTTTTGAATCTTCTAGCTTTAATACGCAAACAGGAATTTCAAAAAATCGATTATAAGATTATTGTAGTCGCGAATCTGAGTAATTTGATATATATTTTGTGTATGTAGTTCTTCATGGACCACATTGAAATAGATCGATGTATTCCGATTTCGGTGTGTACTCTAACACACCGAAATCGGATGCGCGTTAATGGCATATGGAGTTTTCGGAAATTATTCGCGTTTTACGAGTTTTTGGGTACTTCAATGCAACATGTAGTACATCTTAGCCGTCAAATGAAATTTCGCAAAATATATATGGATTGGAAGATAAACTTCAGTACTTCCTGGAAACCACATGAGCATCAAATGATTTTTAGAATTACGCGATTTAGACGCAATTTAAAATGTATATTTCATACTATTATTTTATTTTAAGATTTATTCCTATTTATAGAACCCCAAGATTTATCGGATGGGTCTTGATATAATCCGCAAGGCGTATACTTATATACTTCTGAAATTTCTCGTATAAAATTAAAAAAAAATAAATAAATATGATTACATTATTTTTTCGAATCAAAAACAAATATTTTTCCTCAATATCTTGTTTTGTTGTCGCTGTGATTTACAAACCGCTACACGGACTTCTGTGATTTTGATATAATTTGATTCATCATGGTGTTTAGATTATGTAGATATTTGGTCTTTTCCCGTACTGCAATAATCTCATAATTTATATAATAACGAATTTTCCTTTATGATATCGAAGAAAATAGTAAAATCTAGTAGATTCTTGCAGTACGGGAACAGACCAATTTTTAAATTAATTTTTAGGTGTGTGTATGTCATTACGTAGGTGTGTGTATGTCATCAAACGGCGTAATTTTAAGATTTTTTTCTCATGCCCAAAATTAAAACCTCGATAACTTTTTCATTTTTCTCTATATGTGAATATTAAAAAATTGGCAATATTGCCCATATACGTGAGTGTAATAAGTATTTTGCCTCAATACGAATTTGACAAAATTCCAATATATAAGTCAAAAGCCAGCATACTAAAGATGTAAATTGAATTATATGTGATGGAATATGTTTGTGTACATGTTTAGATCTTATTTCTGCAAGAGTCGCTGCGAAAGACCTATTGTTCTCGAAGATATCAGCTAAAATCTATAACAACTCAAAAATGTTTATCACAAAAAAGTATTTTGTATTTTTTTATTTCATTAGAAAAGATCATTACACCTCGATCGTTTGGTCTTTATATAACTAACATAAAGGATAATCATATATTGTAAGCGTTTCGGTGACGATTCCAACAAACCGCAAATTTTTTACGAGAGTAGTTTCTCACATTTAACTTCAATACATTCTCCAGCAATATTTTACAGTACGTTTACATTTAACCGGATTTCGTTAACCCAGTGGGTTTCAACTGTCAATTCCTTTGCATATGTGTCAAATAAATCTTCATAAAGTAGGTTAACCCTGTAAAAAGTTCTAATGTATGTGCCGTTTTATGTCAAATTTAGTCATTTTTCGTCCTAATATCAAAATAAGTGTTGGTCTGTTCCCGTACTGCAATAATAAATATGCAATCTCTCTTGTGATTTATTTTGTTGTGCAGATATTCTGGTCTAAACAAACGAATTGTTTTCTGTCGGTCGGTAAAACTGTTTCTTCTCTTCGATAATGGCATCGTGTTATCATTTTTCAATGAATCCGATATCTGTGTATTTCGATTGGACGAGTCGATATCTTTGACATCACGTTATCGCAGCGGAAGTCATCGACTTCATAGTGTAGTGGGGAAAAAATGTTTTTGTTTGTTTATTTTGTGTTAAAATTCTTGCTAATCGTTTTGTGGAAAAAGTCAACAAAATAGAATAATTAATAAACTTAATGATCAAAATAAAACATCAAAATAACTCGCGCTGCACGAAGATAATGGAAAAACAAAACATGAATTTATATAAGTAAGGCAATCAACACCAGATACGCGGAAGAAGTGAAGCAACACCAACCAAAATTATAAATGAAATGTGTGTGAAAAAAAAGCGCAGCTTCTCGCTTGTCGTCTCTCTATATTTAACCAAACGTCATCGATCGCCAGCAACGGCAGGGTGAGGGGTTTCTTATTAGTCCAGCAGAAGCAAACAAACAACAACAACAACGACGACAAAGTAAATAATAAACTATAAAAAAAAGTTTGGTACGCAGTGATTAGCGGTCAGACAAGTTGATACCCTCTGTGAAATAGACAAAAAAAGTGTGTGTGTGTGTAAGGAAGGAAGGAGGAGGGAATTGACAGTTTCTTACACGCCGCAGCCAGTACCAAAAACAGTGGCGGCAGCTGCGAATTATTCTGCAGGCGAAATGAGAGACAATCACCAAAATCCTCCCGAGATGGATATTGAAGATATGGAATCATCATCACAGGACATTGAAATTCCCACAAAAGAAAAATCAGCCAAGGAAGCACTGCAAACGTATATAACACGAGCCAAATTGAATCCGGCCAAAACAGATAACGAGAAGAGACGTCGAAAGGATACAATTCGTAAAGTAAATAATTTTCTTGTTTTAATTCTTTGCATCGGCGGATATGTTCTATTTTTAACTTATTTTATATTTAATGATTTCGATTGGAACCGAATTCATTCATTCATTTGTCCAAGTGTCATAGACATGATTTGGGTGATGGGTGCTTCAGTGCTCTGTGTATGCGTATGTGGTGTACACTGTACTTTCTGTGTGTGAGAAGAATATTCCTTTTTGTTGTTCTTGTGGCAGTATTAGTTGCTGTTATGATTGTTGTTGCCTGGGATGGTGGTGGTGGTAGTGGCAATATTTGGGGTGGGTGTGTTTGTGCACATGATATAAGTAAATGTTGTTACACAGTTGCCAAAGCTTTGCAACATTGTCGTTTCGTATGGTTCATAATTATTTTGTTTTACATATCCTTTCGCACAGATTAAAAAAAACAATCTTTTGATTGAAAATCGTTTAAGTGATGGTATAGATTCGAATTAGATCTGATTTATTTTTTGAGAGAAAATTGTGAGAATTTGTGAATGCTGACACTGTACGTACTACTGATAAGAGTCATAGGTCGGGATTTATAACACTATCTATATTTAGATTAACACTATATCGGGACACAAGTTATATTTAGATTGAGTGAATGTATCACATATATTCGATTTCCCGAAAACTAAAGCGCAACAGGGAATATTTCTAATTTTTGGTTTCAGTAAAAGAATTACTTTATGAAATTTATAGGTATATTCGCCAGGTAAAAATTGTGGAAAATTTGAATTTAAGGAAGCTAATTTAGGTTTAAGTGTTTTTAAGGTCTTTTGATTGCGAATAATTTCTGTTTTCTATAGGTAGAAAGTGAATTATCGAGACTATACCATAGTTCCGATCATGAGCCCATACACTGAAGGACAAACAAGGAATTTAAGATATGATAAGATTAATGAAGCCTTGAACCTGGTAATATTTCCGGTAAACAAATCTAGAGCATGGAGCACAAGTATTCATTCCGAAACATATTTTGTGTTGTAACATCATGAAAACACAATTACATATTGTTGTTGTAGCAGCTGTGTGTTTCCTCTTTAATCTGGCTCTGCTTCTAACTCCAGGTTCAAAAAGGCTGCGACCAGTATCGGATGTGTCCAAAGTGAAGATGGGGTTAGATGAGTGGGGCAAATATTGTTAATTAGGAAGTAGGATTTGAAATGCTGTTTCAGGGACGGAAAATCTTGGCTATTGGCGAAAGAAGTGAAATCGGGCAGAGGGATTTTCAATTAGGATCGGATTTATCTGGTCTACTTTAAGATTCTTGGATATCCGGATAACTGCTCGCTTGATCCTGCTGTAATGGATGTTCAATGAATTGACGCCAAAACTGCAATATTTATTTTCACTGATACATCTGTCGGGATCAGTCTTTATCACAACCCAGTAGTAACTTCACTTTAACAGCCTTGATTGCGAAAACCAATCTTGTCGTGATAGCTGCTGCTATCGGAGGCGGGTGATCTCCGAGGACTGTATTTACTCTATATTATTTAATTGCTTTCTCTACTTCATCCGTGTGAATACAACTCAATCCTGCTTGATAGGTCTGTTGATCTAGAGGCTCCCTTCCTGACATGCCTATGTGGTGGATACCTATCCATAAGGATATGGTTTGGATGGCTACAACAACCAAGCAGAAATTGCATCGACGCAAGGAAAGGATCTTCATCTCCTCATGTAATTGGTCTATTGGAGTCATGAGGAGATACCCTGTTGCAGTCCTCAGGACGGCACTCTGACAGAATTGAAGATATTTCCATTGCGCAGAGTGTTTAGAATGCCTCATGAATATCTATGTCGCAGAAAGTCGTCAATGTAAACAATCTTTTCCTGGTCTGTTCTTTATAATTTTTTTTTCAATAACTAGATTCGTGCTTATTTCATCTGAAACTAAATGTCTGTCAATGACCTACATTTGAACTGTTCTGTAATCCTTTTGTATTGGATTTCTGTTTACGTACCCTTTCGATTGTTTAGATGGGATCTTTGATCTTTATACATACAATTCGTATCATCCTATTTATTCCCTAATATTTTGGTGTTAACAAAAATTCTAAAATTATTTTCACTTTGTTTTGTTTTTACAGATTTATTCCATATACAAAAAATGCGAATCAACTCACACGGCAGAAGAACGACGTTTGCTCGAAAAACATCCGGAAATTGTTAAACAGGTTAAAAAACGCAGAGAACGTGTTGAAATTTACAAAGAGCGAGTCATTGAAAAAGAAGATGATATCGAAGTTATTGAAGGCAAAATTGAGGAGTTGGCCAGTATTATATTGCAAGCCAAACATTTGGTATGCTACACAGGTGCCGGAATAAGTACGGCAGCATTAATACCCGACTACAGAGGCAGTAAAGGCATTTGGACGCTTTTGAAGAAGGGTGAAGATATTGGAGAACATGACTTATCGGCAGCTAATCCCACATACACCCACATGGCCCTTTACGAACTGCATAGACGAGGTATTCTTCGCTATGTTGTATCACAAAATTGTGATGGTTTACATTTGAGATCAGGACTGCCGAAATCATCACTATCCGAAATTCACGGGAACATGTATATCGAAGTGTGTAAACATTGTAAACCCAATTCTGTCTATTGGAGGCTATTTGATACAACCGAAATGACTGCCCGTTACTGCCACAAAACCAATCGTCTTTGTCACAAGTGCTCTGAACCTCTGTGCGATACAATTGTGCATTTCGGGGAACGTGGTAATTTGCGATGGCCCCTCAATTGGGCAGGTGCCTGTCAACACGCTGAAAAAGCCGACGTTATTCTATGTTTAGGGTCTAGCTTAAAAGTCCTCAAGAAATACACGTGGTTATGGCAAATGGATAAGCCACCTCGGCAAAGAGCGAAGATTTGTATTGTAAATCTGCAGTGGACACCGAAAGATAGTTTGGCACAGGTGAAAATCAATGGTAAATGTGATCGTGTTATGGAACTGTTAATGAATCACTTGAAGATCCCCGTACCAGTCTATAGTAAAGAAAAGGATCCCATATTTGCTCATGCCACACTGCTCATGCCGGAAGAATTGCATACGCTCACTCAACCCTTGTTAAAGCAAACGCCAGATGACGATGAGAAAGAGGAAACACAGTCTAGTTCAGCAACGACGGCAGCTGAAGAAACACAAGATTCTGCAATGAGTTGTGATGATAGCTCTGGAACGGGTACTGCCGCAGAGTATCGTATTGGTAAAGGTCCACGAATACGTACACCGCTTAAACAAATGGGTTCGAGAATTAAAACCAATTTAGAGCTGAAAAATAAAATCAAACAAGAACTAAAATTAGATTCCCCCGCAGCAAATGTGAAATCGGAGACTAAAGCGGAAGAGGATGGCAAGAAATCAGAATTGACCCTGACAAAAGGATGTACAAATAATTTCTCTGGCATTCTGGCAACTAAACAGTATTCGAATGAATCCTCGGCACCCCTGGGGGGGACAAACGTTTTTAAAACCGAAAGTACAACACAACCCCAAAATGAAACAGAAAATTCTTCTTCTGCCAAATTGGTAAAATTGGAAGATATTGTGTCGAAAATTGCAATGAACAACAATACTCAAATTATTGCTACCACAAAATCTGATATAAAGACTGAAGAAAAACTCAATGGTTTGGTGAAAGTTGAAAATGAAACGACAAAACCGAATGGTCTATGTGTGGAGTTAAGAGGAAGTGATACAATCTCCAACGCAAAGAATTCGGCGGTGAGCCCTCCGTTGGTGCCCAAAATTGAACCGGATTTACTTAATGGTCTGAGAAGTAAGGGGTTCTCTGTAGAAATAAAAACCGAGGGTCATCCTGTGAATTGCTCAAAAAATAATCCAACTGCCTTGACGCATACAAATCTTCACAGTCCGAAAAGAGAAATAAAAACCGAGTCAAATAACTCTCATACCTTGATCAATTCGCCATTGAAGTTAGAACCAAATAGTGAGGTGCTGGCTGAAATTGCTGAGCTGCATAAAAGTGAACAAATGTTAATTAAACAGGCCACCGAATTGACAAACAGTACTGAAGAGTTTTTGGAAAAACTTGGCAATCAAATGGGCATTAAAAATTCCATCCTGACTGATGAACCCAAATTGGCATTGGTACAAACAGCCGATAATGGTGGTGGTGGTGTAAATAAATTGAATAATGGCCTTAAAATCCCCAACAATTCGAACACAATTGAGAGAATATCTCCAATCAAAAGTGTGGAAGTACCGACCACCGCGTCATCACAGCAAAATAATTTCCCATTGCATATTTTAAAGAAATTACCAAAATGTATACAGGTGCAATTCAAAACGGATACTGGTTTGGAATCCCAGCCATTTAATGGTTTGAAAAATAGTGGCAATAATAAAATACCCACAACAATTAGTGCAAAGGAACCTCCACCCTTGGCTCCAATACAAAAATCACCCACACCGAAATTGATACAAAATCCCCGAATAGTACAAGTTCAAAATATGGCAGCCGATTTAGATGAGGAAACTCTTTCAGCAGACGAAAAACCACCAGAAGACGAAGAAGTCGAGGAACATATCGAGTCACAAATGGATATTTTGAGAAACATGTCGTTGTCATCACCCAAGAAATTGGGTAATATCACCACCACCACCACCAGCAACACATCAACACCTCCAAGAAGACCTTGTCTAATACGGAAATTACCCTTGTGGTATGATGCCCGTTATGCCTACTCTGGACTTCATAGTATAGTTTTCCCACCGCCCGATGATCTCAATATTTGGGATTTTCAAATTGTGCCCAATTTTGCCATGAATCGTTCAGCGGCCCGTTGTGATTTCTGTTTTGATCAGTATGCCGAATTCGAATGCCAATTCTATAAGAAATTCCATCTGAACGAACGCAAACACAAGAAGAGGGCACGCAATGGTCGTTTTGTACTCTGCGATTGTTGTTCGTACACCGACGAGGATGATGAGGACGATTACGATGAGAATATATCCCTGGCCCATATAGCAGCTGCCGAAACAGCCAAACGACAAATGCATTTGAATAACACATTTCCACGTAAACTGGCCCGTACCCAGGCCGGTTGGTATGGCAAGGGTTATAAAAAGAATCGAAGAAGAAAATAGTCTATATATTTCAAAAAAAAAAAGAAGTAATCAATTAAGAGTAACATAAGTTATTAATAGGCGATAAAGTAATAAAACTTTGCTAAGGCATACGGAAAAAGAGAGCAGAGAGATTAAGTGAAAATTGCCTCATTAAGGCTTCCAACATCGCGATTCTTTTGTAATTCGAAAAGTTAGTATGTAACTTTAGCTTTTTTTGTTGTTAACGTGTAAAGACTTGTCTGTTTTAATTTGTTTGTTTTCTTTGTATATAATTAAAATTCATGCTAGATTTATGAGTGTCCTATTTATTTTTGATTTGTAAAATTATATTTGGCCTATAGTAACTTAAGATATTTGTATAAACTTTTACATGTATTTATATATATTTATAATAATATGTTTGAGTCCTTGATTTATTTTCTATTGATGCATAATGATGTTGCCATTTGTATTTATTGACGATTTGTAAGTTTTAATGGAAATCCCATAATTTAAGATCTAATAATGACAGTGTTATTTATATATTTTGTATAAAATAACTGCTAAAATAACTTTTTACTTTATGGATTTTTTTAAATATTAAAACACAAAAGAATAAACAAAATTCTTCTTTGTTATCATTGGCATAGGTTTCGTTTTTTCGAGTGCGTTTTTATGTAAAGCATACATCACCAGTGTGCTTTCCTAGAGTCATCCTGCTGATTAAAGTAATTTTTGGCACAAATTATACAGTTCTTTTTCCATATCTTATTACCACTAACTGGTGGATTGAAAGTTTCCGAATATGGCACATTAGTGTTGATGTCATATGATGTTAGCGAGTTTCTTGCAGTAAGTTTTTTGTTCTCTTGAGGGTTGATTTTTTATATATATTCTGTTCTACTGAATGCTCCTGATATATCAGTGCCACCGAAGTTAAAAACAGTGTATCTTGAATTGTATTTTTATATTCTCCACCATAAGGTGGAGAAATAGACTATAATTTAGTACTTTGAATTATCATTGGCTAGCAAATCTTTCTACCAAAATTGGTCCACGTTGTAAGATAGCTCCCATATAGTGGTAATCCTGCGCGAATTTGGTACATTGTGTTCTCATTGGGTAGCAAATCTCCCTACCAATTATCGATTACCTGTATACTTGGAGAAATTTATACTGAACTGGTAAAGTAATTCTCCCATTTCGCTCTCTGTTACTGGAATTTAGAATATTTTTAATAATTGTTACTTTACTTACTTAGCTAGCCTGCGACAGAACATTTGTTACATAAGCCGAGCTTAAAAAAGATTGCGTCGGTGCGTCGATCTTGATCGCAGCTCTTCAAATTTAAAATACCATGTTTCAAAATGCTGTCTTCCACTTGATCTTTCCATCGGATTCAGCGTTAACCATCAGTTGGCTCGCTTTTATATTCTTATTGTGCTGGGGCATTCCCTTCCATTCTTACCACATGATAGCCAACGTAGTATCTGCAGCTCGATACGTCTGACTATGTCGATATCCAAGAACAGATATCGGCCCATAGATCTCTCTAACACTCCAAGAGCTGTCTCATATGCTTGCGGAAGTACTCATGCTTCAGATCCATATAACAGCACGGGTACTATCTGCATCTTGTAGAGTGTGAGTTAGGTCCAGCCGGAGTTGGCCTTTTTTCTAAACTGATTGCATAGACCATAGTAGCATCTGTTGCACCACACTACCCTTCTCCGAATTTCAAAACTGATGTCATTAGTTTTAATTATTGACGATACCAAGGTATATAAAATCTTTAACTATCTCGAAGCTGTAATTTTCAAGTTCCAGAGTTGGTGCGAGTCTACTGGACGTTTTGCGCGTTGATATCATTAGCTTTGTCTTTTTGCCATTTACTATCAGTCCCTCTTTGGCCGACTCCTTCTCAATTCGTTCAAATCCGCGTCTGATATCGTCCTTGAATAGTTGGGTTCGTAATCCATCGGCACCTGCTGTTTTATTATTCTTAAGACGACTAAATGCTATTCTGACCTCATCTTAGCTAGGTGGTATACAAAAATACGAAATGCTCCTTCCAGATCCTCATCACGCTGCCTGTATCTGTCACCAGGATTCCTTCCTCATCCCTACAGGAGGATGTGACCGCCCCGAAGTTGTCGATTTGGTGTTTTACTCGTTGGTAACTTTATTCGAACTATATTCTGACTCCTGTACATCTCGATTTGCTCACGCTGTCGATTTTCTTGTTCTCTCTTCTTTTTTATGAAAACGCGTCTGTTCTCTCTCCTTTCCTTCCTTCGCATTACGTGTTGCTACTGTCTGCAGGGTTGTCCTGTATGCCGCGTTTTTCACATCAGTAGCATTACGACACACCTTGTCGTACCATGGGTTTCTTGATGATGGTCTTTGGTACCCAAGTGTTGCTTTTTGTAGGGAATGGTCAATTCTTTGCCATTGTGCTTCTATATTATTATCGGGACAAGGAGTGGGTAGGTTGACCGGAGTAGGCTTCTGCTATCTGTTGTGTTTGCAGCTTTTCGACGTCGAGTTTCCGTCTTACATTAGATCGCACTTTTGCTGCTACCTTAAGGCGACTGCGAACCTTGGCTGCCATAAGGTAATGGTCCGAATCGACATTCGCTCCTCGTATCGACCGAACGTCTAAAATCACAACATAATCAATTCGTTGTTTGATCAAGAGAAATCCAGGTGGCCTTGTGTATATCGCGATGCTTGAATCTGGTGCTGCTAACTACCACGTTTTTTGTTGCCGCGAAGTCAATCAACTTCATGGCGTTTCTTCATGGATGTTGAATTTTCCGACGGTGGGACTAAAAATATTTTCCCCTTCAAATTTTTGCATTAATATCTCCTAGCAATGTCATGACCGGGCAGCGGTCATATGCTGTTTCTAAGCGCTCGTAAAATATGTCTGTTCATCTTCGTTTTCCGCCGGAGCATGGGGGCAACCATGGTACAATAATACAAGGTAGGGCAGCTTGAGGTGAATAACAAAAAAGCAACTATGCACGTGTGGCCACTTCGGCCAAAAATAAAATATATATACAAGTGTTTGTGTTTATTTGACATTTTTTTCAATACAAAACTAAAAACGCGAAAAATTAATGAAAGGTTATGATTTCTTCCCATAATCCAGTAGGGAATACCATTAAATGTTTGTTTCATCCATATCAAAGTAATTACTTCCAGACGAACGTGTTAAAAACATCATTTTCATTTCAATTAAATTTGAATATATTTAAATTTATTTTTAATTTATTTGACATTGTATTCAACACAATACACATACATACACAAAATGTGTATTTTGATTTGATGGAACAAGCCACCTTGAGAAAAAATTGTAATCAGTTGGTAGCTGTGCCCTACCTTGTAATTATTATACCATGGGGCAACTAAGACTGGTATAGAAGAACTTCGATTTTGTGGAGTGAATCTGGAGAAGAGGACTTTTATTCTCCTGTTAACCATAAATCAGCAGCTAAATTCATGACTCATTTCATGCTAGCTTTAGTACAGGGCGTAATCATCTGATTATCTTACGCCATTCCCTTTACATCGCATTTCCTGTGAGGCAATTATATCGGCTTTGTACTTTTTGAGTACCTCCGCTAAAGCGAAAACTGCGCCTATTCGTTGTACACATTCCAAGTGCAGATTCGCAGATCATGGTCCTTTATACGTTTGCGGGTGTCGTCACCATTAGGGAATTAGGTTTTCTTTTTCGTAGATTTTTATACCCTTCACCACACTGTGGTACAGGGTATTATGTCTTTGTGCATATGTTTGTAACAGGCAAAAATAATCGAGATAGATCCATGGTTCCTTTTGAGAATATACATAGTATAACTTTCTGAGTCGATGTATGCATGTCCGTCTGTCCGTCCGCCCATGTATTTTTGTTAACTAAGTACAGGTCGCATTTATGATCCGATTTGGATGAAATTTGGGACAGGTCACTTGATTGGCCCAAGGACGAACCCTATTGAAATTTAGAAAATCGGTTCAGATTTAGTTATAGCTCCCATATATATTTTCGTCCGATTTACGGTAAATGGTGCACCAATGTCCCTATATATCATTCGATTTGCATGAAATTTGGTATAGCGAACTGAATTGAGTGTAGAATGATGTGTGCGAAGTTCCGAGAAAATCGGTTCAGATTTAGATATAGCTCCCATATATATTTTCGTCCGATTTTAGGTAAATGGGGCACCAAAATCCCTATATATCTTTCGATTTGCATGAAATTTGCCACAGTGTATTGAATTCGGTGTAGAATAACGTGTGTTAAGTTTTGTGAAAATCTGTTCACAGTTAGATATAGCTTCCATATATATTTTCGTCCGATTTTAAGTAAATAGTGCACCAAAGTCCCTATATATCCTTCGATTTGCACGAATTTCTGCATATCGTACTGAATTAAATCTAAAACGATTCGTGTTAAATTTCGTGAAAATCTGTTCAGATTTAGATATAGCTCCCATATATATTTTCGTCCGATTTTAGGTAAATAGTGCACCAAAGTCCCTATATATCCTTCGATTTGCACGAAATTTTGCATAGCGTACTGAAGTGAGACCGGAACGATGTGTGTTAAATTTCGTGAAAATCTGTTTTGAACACTTTGACTTCGTGCATTAATATATTTTCGTCCGTTCGTTCGGCCGTCTGCCACACAATGTACAATGTACTGAAGTTACTAAAACCTTTCGTGTATCAAGTTTTCTTGAAATCGGTTCAGATTTAAATGATGCACATAAGACCCAAAGCTAGGCCGATTGACACAACGTACTGAAATTAATATAAATTAATCTCTGGCAAGTTGCCTTGAAATCGGTTCAGATTTATATATAGCTCAGCTTTCATACATAATTTCGACATATTCGTGTTTATTGTACACCAAATAATAACTGGGTACCGGATTGATATTACATTTTAAACAGTGAAGCATACCAAATAGCGTGTGTAAAATTTGCTTTAAATCTATTTAAAATTAGGATAGGTTTGCAGAATGACATGTGTTGGGATTGATGTTAGTCGGTTTACTTATAGATAAAGATCATGTCAATGTTCCTTCCTTACTGGTGAAAGTAGCTACCCCTGGTAACACCGCGGGGTGGTCAGTGCCCACAATTGAAAATGTTTACTAAATATACAAGCAAACAAGTTGTGAATTTGTACTCGTTATATATTTTTACTTAATTTGTTTATTTAGCAATAAAGAGATTTTTGAATAAAATACTGCACATTAGAATCTTAAGGTAAATCTACCAAATAATTACTATTTTTAATTATGTTTCGTATAATTGACACCGATTTCAACTTCTAATTTAACTAATCTACAATTGTGAAATTTTTCGCTTCAAGCATTTTCACCAATTCCTTTAAACCCACACCATTAGCTTCTTCGTAGTATGGCAATGACTGCATCGTTTTCAACCAATCACACAATTTTGGAAATTTAGATCGATCGATTTTAGCAAATATCTGCAATGATGTTACCGATGTCACAATACTTAAATCAGCAATTGTTAGATGATTTCCAGCCATGTATTTGCGGCCCTTCAGAAATGATTCCAAAAAACCATAACTATCAAAAATCGAATCGATTTTACTTCGAGGAATCTGTGTCAGATTTTGAAATAGCATTGGAAATGTAATGTTACATAAAGTTCGTTGAAACAGGACACTCGCTTCGAAATACATGCGTTGATCCACAACTGCTCGTTTCAGTAAATCCTTTGGATACAATGCATCACCTGTGGCATATTTACCAACTAAATACGCAATAATGGCATGTGAATCCCAAATGAAATGTCCATCGTCATCGAGTGTGGGTACCGTATGCTGAGGATTCTTTTTCATATAATCTTCCGATAATTGTTCCTTAGCTAGAATATTTATTATTTTATACTCATAGGATAAATTCAAGGCTTTCAAGGTCAGCAAACAAGCGCGTACAGGTGGACTTGGATTTATGCCGTACAGAATAAGTTTTCCCATCTTTAGTGAAGAAAAGTTTCAGTTTTGTTACGCGTAGTGTTCGCTGTGAAAAGTTGACAACAACTAAATAAAATAAAAAAGTGATAAACATTTCCAGTCAACAGCAATGATTAGCTGTTACTTTTATTTACACAATGACTAGTTAAAACTAGCCGTGTGGGCAAACTGTTTGCTAATTTTCGATATGTTATTTGTAATAACGTAAGTGTCAAAATCAATTGATATTAGAGATATTGGGAATCACAAATGGGGAAGATAATAACAAAATACTAGAAGGAATTCTGTTCTGAAATTTCATGCGAAACGTACAATCATAAATTTCTTAAGCATGAACTACACCCCTCTCTTCATTACCTTAGACGGGATTAATACTACAATAAAAAAATACCATGCTTTTAGTATGGAAGGTATTTTAAGTTTGTTTTTGTAGACATCGATGGTTCACGATGGGGTATTTTAAATGTTATTTTTTAAATTAAATTGAAAACTCCTTAGGATTTTAGAATTCCTATACCACCCACAATGAGGTGGAGGTTATATTAAAATAGTCATTGAATATGGGTCAATGTTTTGACATAGGTATCCGTCATTTTCGGTACCGCCCCATATTTTCGGTATTTTGGGATTTAATTTTCTTAGAGCCTAAAAAACTGTCAATTTACAGCGATATAAAGGTCTCGGCCGATTTAACGAATTTTGAATACACAGCACATGATCCATTAAAAGTGGCTGAATATTTTGAACCCAGAGGGTTACAAAATATGTTCTCATTACATCAGAAGTTTTAACTATACATTACACAACAATCGCTGCAATAAAGTACACTTCCAAGTGGGTTGGAAACTTCATTGCAAATAAATGTATCCATATTGCCGAGGGTATGTAATGTTCTACCTTAAGAAATTTTGCTTGTGCAATCGCATTAAAATATTCAACCTAATAAACAATTGTTTTATTATACAACTTTCGACATGTCAGTGTATTTTTTCATCTTGGCAGCTACATTACCCGGAATGTTTGCTCCGGATTCTTTTTTGCCGAGATTAAGACAATCCTCGGACCTCGGTTCTGCTCCGTTTGTCACAATCCACCATAGATCTATTTCGGTGAGATGCAACGGATGCGGAGAATGTGTACCTTTTAAGAGTTGTTTCAGTCTTATCTGGGTGCAGCCACTAACACCACACATTGCTGTCACAACTCCTGACAATGTCCCATTTCTCCAATTCAACTATAAAGGACTTCGACGGAAAGTCAACGAAATCGTGGATTTTATGCGTCGAAGATGTTTATGGTCACGGCGATCTAGAAAACGAAGCTGAAAAACATTTGAAGTCTTCAGAGTTGTGATGGATACAACGTCATAAGGAAGGATCGTACGAGAGGTGGCGAATTAGCATTTATATTGCACCATTCTGTCCAGTACAGACCTATCTCGCTTGAGCTAAGTATTAGTGACCCATGGACGTACGCAGGGGGCGTAAATGAATGAATGAAATGAATTTTTTTCACAGTAAATTTGTGTTTGCAACAGCGAATTTTTCATTTTGTACTAAATGGTATATATCGGTCCATGTTTTGGTATAGCCTTCATATAACGGTGCCACAATTGGTTGAGATTTAGGTAGAAAATAATGCTACAAAAAAGATTCTGTTTTGGCTCACTGTTTAGGATAATCCCCATATAATTGTACCACACATTATCCCATATATCGGATATTAAAGGAATTTATAATATGATCCTCAACCAAAATTGAACCCTTACTTACTTACTTAGCTGGCTTATGACAGAACGGTTGTTCCATAAGCTGAGCTTAAAAAATATTTCCAGGCGTCGGTCTTGTGCGCATCACATCCAATTTGAAAGACCATTTTCCGAAATGTTGTCTTCTACTACATCTTTCCATTGGATTCGTGGCCTTTTCCTTCTGCGTGAACCATCCTTTTGAGCTGTGGCATCTTTATCCATTCTCACAAGATGGCCTAGCCAACGTAATCGCTGCAGCTCGATCCGTCTGACTATATCAATGTCCGAGAATAGATGGTATAGCTCATGGTTCATTCGACGGCGATATTCGCCATTGACGCAGATCGGCCCATAGATCTTCCGGGGAATTTTTCTCCTAAATATTATTGAAAATATTATTCAAGTGAAAACACTAATATATTATGACAATTTATTTTACAAAAGTAAAACCAGTAAAGAAAGTAGTAAAGTCTGACTGGGCCGATTATATGATACCCTTCACCACTTTGGGTTATACATTGGTCTGTTCCCGTACTACAAGAATGTACAATTTTTTACTACGATAACACTTTTTTCCTTTATGATATCGAAAAAAAAATAGTAAAATATAGTAGATTTATGCAGTACGGCAACAGACCACATATGTATCCTAACAGACGTCGCCTTTTTGAAGGAACATTGACATGAAATTGATCGAACTAACATCAATCACTACACATTTAAAGCAAACATGACACATTTTATTTGGTATACGGTACGATTTAAAATTTAATCTCAATCAGACATCCATTGATTACTTAGTGTACAATTAACATGAATAGGTCGAAATTATATATGGAAGCTATGCTATATCTATATCTGAACCGATTTCAAGGAATCTTGCCAGAAATGAATTTATATTTGGTCTGTTCCCGTACTGCAAGAATCTACTAGATTTTACTATTTTCTTCGATATCATAAAGGAAAAAAGTGTTATCGTAGTAAATAATAGTAGATTCTTGTAGTACGGGAACAGACCAATTAACTGCAGTACGTTGTGTCAATCGGCCTAGCTATGGATCTTTAGTGCACCATTTACTTAAAATCGGACGAAAATATATATAGGAGGTGTATGTAAATCGGAACCGATTTTCACGAAACTTATCACACATCATTCTAGACTTAATTTAGTAGCTATGCCAAAATTCGTGCAAATCCAAAGATTTGCAGGGACTTTGGTACATAATTTACCTAAAATCGGGCGAAACTATATATGGGAGCTATATATAAATCTGAACCGATTTTCACGAAACTTAGCACATATTATTATAGACTCAATTCAGTACACTAAGCCAAATTTCGTCCAAATCGAAAGATATATAGAGATTTTAGTGCACCATTTACATAAGATTTACATATGGGAACTATATCTAAATCTGAACCGATTTTCAAAAGATTTTCAGGGACTTTGGTGCACCATTTACCTAAAATCGGGCGAAACTTTATATGGGAGCTATATATATATATATGTATATATATATCTGAACCGATTTTCACGAAACTTAGCACCCATCATTTTAGACTTAATTCAGTAGGTTATACCCAATTTCGTGTAAATTGAAAGATATATGGAACTTTTATAATAAATCGGACGAAAATATACCGATTTTGAATCGATTTTTCCCAATTTCAAAAGGGTTCGTCCTTGTGTTAAATGAATGAATGAGCGAATCAAAAATGCGACCTGTACTTTGTTTACAATTTAACATCAACAGACGGACGGACGGACATGCATAAATCGACTCAGAAATTGATGCAATGCATATTCTCAAAAGGAACCATTGGTCTATCTCGATTCCAAAGACAAAACACCCTGTACCACAGTGTGGTGAAGGGTATAAAAACAGACTGATTGTCACTTACACCCAAAGTCCAAGGGCCATGCTTACACCTTATATAAGTACACTTAGATTTGTATAATTTAGTAAAATAATGTGGTTTATAATTAATCGTGCCACGATTTAATAGTCGGATTTTCATATTTTAACTATTGGACGAAAACTCCCTCCAAATTGTTTGCAAGCATGTACCATTTTTCTTGCGTTTTTTTTGTTCCCCTCCTGCAAATTCTCTCATCTCAAGGCCTTCCAATTACAAATTTCATATTCCGTTAATCTAACCTTTGTGCATTTCGATTTGTTTTATTAATTTTTTAAGTAAATAAAAAAATCAATATTATTGACAATGATAATTCAGTTGCCATCTGTTCACTCGATTTGTTGTTTTTATTTCAATTCAGAATCATATACATACATATAAAATATTTATTTGTTTTTTTATTAATGATAGCGTTCAACATTCATTAGTATTGAAATAATCGATGGAATTTAAGACAACAATTAAAACCAGTAGCGTAGGTAGATAATTTATTTATGGAATTTTACAAAAATAAAAAAAAACTATTTAATGGAATGTTAAATTGAGCCATTTTTTAGAGGAAATGCACATTTAAAAATGGGAAAGAAAATAGCACCACTCAGTTATCGAGAAAACACTTTTTCCCAATTAATTACAAAATCCAACATATCTATTATATTTACTCTCTTGTTAACAAACTTTTTCTCTAATGCTTTGCAAATGTTTAATAATTCCATTCAATTAAGGCACAATTGTAAAATTTTTAGATTTAACCATGGCCACCAATTGCTTGGCACCCGCACCATTAGCTACTTCATAGAACGGCAATGACTGCATACTCTTCAACCAAGCACATAATTTGGGAAACTTCGATGGATCAATTTCAGCGAAGGCCACCAATGAAGTAACCGATGTCACAATACTAAAATCCGCAATTGTTAGATGATCTCCCGCCATGAATTTGTTGTCCTTAAGAAATGATTCCAAAAAACCATAACTCTCTACAATGGCATCAATTTGATGTTGCGGAATCTGGGTTTGATTTCTAAAGAATAGTGGTGCGGTAATGTTGCGTAAACCACCTTGGAATAAAACACCAGCTTCGAAGAACATGCGTTGATTTACCACAGCCTGCTTTAGTAAATCTTTGGGATACAATGTATCATCTTTGGCATATTTACTAACTAAATACACCATAATGGCATGTGAATCCCATAGGAAGTGTCCATCGTCTTCAAGTGTGGGCACCGTATGTTGAGGATTCTTTTTCAAGTATTCCTCGGATAAATGTTCTTTAGCCAGTAAATTTACTACTTTATATTCATAGGGTAAATTCAGCGCTTTCAATGTAAGCAGACAAGCACGTACCGGTGGACTTGGATCTAGGCCGTATAAAACAAGTTTACCCATCTTTATTTGGCGATTATTTGATTATGCAGTTCTACTTTAGAATTCCGTTAACAGAAGTGAACGCTACGAATAGCTGAGAATAACTGAATAGAAATCTCATAGACATTTATATTCCGCAATGAGTATCGTTACTGTCATTGTTGTAATGCCCGCCAACCTTTTTAAACCCCCCAAAGACCAAAACAAATTCTTCGACTGATGTTGCTGTGGTTGACTTTGCACCCTCAGTCTCAAATGTCAGAAGCGCAAATACCCGGAATATTAATTAGGATTCGGACACTGACTCTTCTCACAAATCAATGATCATATGTTCACACATGTCGCAACGGGCGCCAACATTGAGCAAATCTCGGGCAACATAAATGAATACGGCTGAGGAATACGGCAGCTTCCGTCTAAACCAGTAGAGCATCCCAGTTGACATATGGGATGATACCCTTAATGTCAGATGAGGAGGACTATGCTAATGTCTCTAACATAAGTTCTCTACACTCGAATAGACAGAGAACGTCAAAAATTTTAGTTGAGGGAGTAGGCTCCAACGAAGAGGAACCCGTCGTAGATACGTCGACAGACCATCTCTTTTGAAACGAACGGCTACTGAAGGGATATAAGTTAAAAGTGAGTGATTTAAAGTAACTGTGGAACCCTCACTGGCGGCTCCTGCACCCATAAGTGTCAAGTCATAAGAAGCGATGGATAGAAAGGTGTATTTATGTACAATTTGTTAAGTGCCAACGATACGTATGACCTCAATGTTATCAGTCAGAAGGAATTCAGCAGAATAAAGGCTGTCTTAAGAAGATGAAAGTCGGTCCTATTGACAAGTCTTCACAAGAACCTTCAGGGTTCATTAGAGGGCTTCAGTAGCTGATAAAGATGGAATTGGAAAGGCTACCACAGGATGGACGAAAGTCGGAACTAGTGGTAAGTCCAAATGTATTAAAAAAATATCAAGCTAATGTAAAAACATAGAACCACAAATATTATTTAAAATATCCATTTTTTATAGAACAGCCAACAAATCTACGCCTTTTAAACACTTCAAAAATGACCAAATTTATAAGGTTCAATTATTTTGTTGTCTAGCTTTTAATGTAGGATCTGTCAATAGTACAGTTTATAATTATGTATCCCATATTTAATAAAAAACTTTCAAACAACACAAATTTTCAGCAACAACTATATTTGTTTTCTCATTTTTCTTTCCTGAATAAATAAATTAATTTAAGGAACCACTGTACAATTTTTCGATTTGATTACTGCAACCAATTGTTTAGCTCCCACACCATTAGCTTCTTCATAGTAAGGCAATGATTCCATAGTCTTCAACCAGCCACTTAATTTGGGGAATTTAGTTGGGTCGATTTCAACAAAAGCCACCAACGAAGTAACCGCTGTCACGATACTAAAATCAGCAATTGTTAGATGATCGCCAGCCATGTACTTATTGTCCTTAAGAAATGATTCCAAAAACCCGTAACTCTCTACAATAGCATCAATTTGATGTTTAGGAATCTGAGTTTGATTTCTAAATAACAGAGGGATTGTAATATTGCGTAGACCACCTTGAAACAATACACCAGCTTCGAAATACATCCGTTGTTCAACGACAGCTCTTTTCAACAAATCCTTCGGGTATAGAGCATCATCTTTGGCATATTTATCACATAAATATGAAATAATGGCATGTGAATCGGAAATAATGTGACCATTTTCTTCCAATAGGGGTACAGTATGTTGAGGATTCTTTTTCAAGAAATCTTCCGAGAGATGTTCTTTCGCTAGTAAATTGACTACTCTATATTCGTAGGGTAAATTCAAAGCTTTCAACGTAAGCAAACATGCACGTACCGGTGGACTTAGATCGACGCCATATAAAACAAGTTTTGTCATAGTGGAAATTGATAAGTTTTGCCGTTCCGCCTAGAATTCCGTAGTGAACACAATGAACTGTTGAAAAGTACTGAGTAAATTAATTGATAATAAAAAAACTATTTGCCTGCCTTCTATCTCTATGAAGATTAATTGTTGCTAATTTAGCGATTTCTATGTAGATAATATTTAAAAGAGGACCATGTTCTTACATGGGGACTGTGAATACTCGGCCGCTCAATTTAAATACTTTTTATGGTGCTAGATGCAACCAATGTCAATAATTAGCCATTTCGTGTTTTAGAGTATAAAAAAAAGTATTGGGATTTGTAGGTCCATGTTTTGATATTTGATCCTATCAGTTTTTTTTTTCTACCGAATTGAATTCCAGTCATTTTTCACATTCAAGGTCCCGCCGGTACTTTATATTTCCTATCACATCTAATTTTTGGTATATTTCATTTCCTCTTAGACCTTTCCAAACTTACTCTAAATATCAGTCGGTGTTGCCACTTGTCCTGACTTATGGATACTATTTTGGTTTGCGGAGTTCTATGATATCACTGTCTCGTGTCGAGTTGGAATTTTTTAATCAATTTATAATTTTTCAAAATTCGAAGAGGTTATGGTAAAAGTACCGGAGATAATAAGTAGAGATGGGCAGTGGATAAATACCCCGAAAATAGGGTAAATACCCATATGTGTGTATTCATTTGGGTAAAGTCGGACAGGGCCGACTATATGATACCCTCCACCACTTCGGGTATGTTGTACATATGTATCCTTACAATTGCATGTCAATGCTCCCTCAAAGGAACATATTCATGTATTACTGCAACCTATGCTAAATTGAATTTTATTCGGGCAGACTTAGAGCCGTCTGCGTACTAGGGGACAAATTTATGGAAAATGATTTATAGCAAAATTGAAACACGCTATTTGGTACGCCGCACTGTTAAAAATTTTATTTCAATCAGACACCCGTTCGAAATACATATGGAAGCTATGGCTGCATCTGTGCCAGTTTCAACAAAACAAGTCTCAATTTGATACGTTGTGCAAAATTTCGTGTTAATCGGACAAACATTAGGAGTTTGGATATATATTCGGTCGAATATAGGATATATATTCGGTCGAATATAGGATATATATTCGGTCGAATATATATGTATATGTGGGAGCTATATCGAAATCTGAACCGATTTCCCTGATTTCATTCCAGACTCAATTGAGTACGCTATGCGAATCGATTGATACATAGGGACTTTGGTGCACCATTTACATAAAATCGAACGAAAATATATATGGAAGCTATATCTAAATCTGAACCGATTTTCACGAAATTTAACACACATCACTCTTGACTTCATTCAGTACGTTATGCCAAATTTCGTGCAAATAGAAAGATATATAGGGACTTTGACATAAAATCGGACGAAAATATATATGGGAGCTATATCGAAATCTTAATCAAATCAATCAAACTTACCAGTCATCATTCTAGACTCAATTCAGTACGTTATGCCAAATTTCGTGCAAATCGAAGGATATAAAGGGACTATGGTGCACATTTACCTAAAAACGGACGAACATATATATGGAAGCCATATCTAGATCTGAACCGATTTTCACGAAATTTAACAGACATCGTTCTAGACTTAGTTCAGTACGCTATGTCAAATTTCGTGCACATCGGAAGATATATAGGCACTTTGGAGCACCATTTACCTTAAATAGGAAGAAAATATATATGGGAGCTATATCTAAATCTGAACCGATTTTTCCCAATTTCAATAGGGTTCGACCTTGTGCTAAATAGATGAGCTGTGCCAAATTTCATCCAATTCGAATCAAAAATGCGACCTGTACTTTGTTTACAATTTAACATGGACAGACCGACGGACATACATAAATCGACTCAAAAAGTGATTCTATGCACATTCTCGTTTCCTTTTACCTGCACAAAGACATAATACCCTGTACCACAGTGTGGTGAAGGGTATAACAAATTCTGGTATGAATATGGAGTCTCTTGGTTAAAATGTTAGGCTCTGCAAAGTTTAGATCAAAATTTCACCAAAACATTGATAATTTTTTGGGGAAGGTTCCAGAAACAGTGGACCGATATTTCCCATCTTCAAATTTCATTTATGTTTGAAAGAACTATTACTTCTATCAGGCGCATTGTAGCCTACAATATGAGTTTATAAAAAATCCTGTAAGAAAATTTTTTCAACGATATTGAATATTTTAAAGTTCCTAGCTTTATTTTCCAATTGAAGTTGCTGTAATTTGTCATTTTGGGTTCTCAGAGTTTAATATATAACTTGTAATATGACATAGACCTGGCCCTGCGAACAAATAACGCTGCAAAATAAAAGAAAAACAAAACACTATAATATTTGAAAAATGTATTCCAATATTTTTCATAGGGAATTGGGTAGTAAACTGTTTTAAAGTATGCCTTGATCGTCATTGAAATGTTGGATAAAAATAAAACCGTTAATATTATCCTTCAGCCTTACCATATATTAAAATAAAAAATATATATTTAAATAATTTGTTTAGTTTAAAAAATATTTCATTCCAAAAAATCTGCGGTTTCGATCTGTAAAAACATGAATACAAGAAAAAATATTGTGTAGATAGTTTCGAACTTATCTGTATTATTGGAAATTTTCCATTGGTGATAAATAAGTCGGTGGTCGTCTCTTAAAAAACACTTAGAATAAACCACAAATACTCTCAATATAAATAAACACAAAATAACCGTTATATTTTTTTCTTTAATTATTTGTTATTCACTAAAATTACATATTCGATACAATTCTTAAGGAACAATGGTGAAGTTCTTTGACTTAATAATCGAAACTAACTGCTTAGCTCCAACTTCATTGGCTTCTTTGTAATATGGCAATGCCTCGAGGGTCTTCAACCAAGCTGACAATTTGGGGAATTTACTGGCATCGATTTCAGCAAAAGCCACCAATGAGGTAACCGATGTAACAACACTGAAATCGGCAATGGTCAAATGATCGCCAGCGATATATTTGTTTTCCTTAAGGAATGCTTCAAGGAATTCGTAACTTTCCAAAATATCATCAATTTGTTGTTTGTAGACTTTAGTTTCATTTCTGACCAACAATGGAACGGTGATGTTGCGCAAACCTCTTTGGAACAAGATGCTAGCTTCGAAGTACATACGTTGATCGACAAAGGCACGTTTTAGCAAATCCTTGGGATAAAGGGAATCATCTTTGCCATATTTATCAACTAAATATGAAATAATGGCATGCGAATCGCAAATGTATTGACCATCCTCTTCGAGAACGGGAACTGTGTGTAGGGGATTCTTCTTTAAGAAATCGGCGCTTAAATGTTCCTTGGCCAATAAATCGACCACTTTATATTCATAGGGTAAATTCAAGGCTTTCAGTGTAAGCAAACAGGCACGAACTGGAGGGCTAAGATCGACACCGTATAAAATAAGTTTGACCATTTTGATATGATTCCGCGGAGAATTATGTTGTACACGTTATGAAGTCTTGAGAGCAACTGAATAAAATTATAATCGTGTTGTATTTATTAATACAAAAAATATTGGTAGCTGTCCACATACATACATATTTATCAGTTTGTGAAGCGAATTGGGCGAACAGCTGTTTTGTCAAAAATTCTTATTTTTTTATTTAAGTTTGGCTTCATTTCTATTTGATGTTTATTTCTTTTGTTAGTATATCGACAGCATGACTAGCCACTTTGAACTGGTCTTCTTTAATGCCCATATACCCTATAGGTCATGCCCATTATTTCTGAAATAAATTTGTTGATAATTAAAAGAATTTTGTTCTAGAATTTGACTGTGGAAAATATTTAAAATCTTTTGTTGATTGGTTTAGAATATCTTTAGGTATTTTAACTAAAAAAGAAAATATAATATTAAACGACATTTACATTACAACTACTAGGTTAACGAAATCCGGTACAATGTAAACGTTCTATTAGGGGTGTATATTATTTTTGGTCTGTTCCCGTACTGACAGAATCTACGAGTTTTTACTATTTTTTTTCGATACCATAAAGGAAAAAAGTTTTATCGTAGTAAGTTTTATCGTACATTGGGTTACTATTTGGTACCAAATATCTCCACTTAAAATTATAAATATAGGTCCGATTTTTCTGGTAGCCGCCATATAACGTTACCCCCACCAAATTTCTCCACTAAAAAATAGAAAAAAAGGAACCCTAAATTTTTAATTTGTTGGAATTTTTTAGCGTATTTTTCTTCCGAACTCGCTGTAATTTAGTATTTTGAGTTCTGATTGGGTAGCAAATCTCTAGACCCCATATAAGGGTAACCACCAATTTTCGGTTTTTGGGATTCTTGAGCGCGTTTTTCAACCGAATGTAATTTGGTATTCTGTAGTCGTATATGCTAACAAATCTCCCTCCCAAAATTATTAATATTTTCCCCGTTTAGGGGTAGTCCCCATATAACCCCATTGTCATACCCTTCACCACACTGTGGTATAGAGTATTATGTCTTTGTGCATATGTTTTAACAGGCAAAAGGAAACGAGGTAGACATATGGTTCCTTTTAAGAATACGCATAGAATGACTTTTTAAGTCGATTTATGCATGTCCGTCCACCTGTCCATCTGTCCATGTTAAATTGTAAACAAAGTACAGGTCGCCGGTAGTACAAAATGTAGCTGTTGCAAACATAAAGTTACTGTGAAAAAAATTCATGAAGGGGGCGTACGTTCTGGCTCCCATATATAGTTTCATCCGATTTCATCAAAATGTTATATGTTGAACGAATTAGTGCACAACGTACCAAATCGAACCTATAATAACGTATATTGGATTTTGTGTCGGGATAAATTTTGGATAGCGCACTGTGTTGTTACTTTTGTATTCCCAAATTTTTGTTTGGATTTTTTTTTTTCAAATGTATTCACTTTGTTAGGAGTAATTTGAATAAACTTTTAGAAGCATGGAATTTATATGCATATCCTACCCAGTGATACACTCTTGATTGCAAATTAGATAAAATAAAACCTACTACTTGTCTGACATAATTCTCTCCCAATCAGAATTATTAACTGATACCAGAATAAACTCTGATTGCATACTCCCAAATTTATATTCTAATTGTATGGGTATATAACAACATACATACCTATGAAATGATTCAGCAGAATTTTTATATGGAGATAAGTATATATGACAAATAAAAAAAAAAACAAAATGTTTACATTTTTGTTGTTAATATTGTTTGACAATGTTTTTAGCGGAACGGATTGGTCCACTAGAATGATTTAGCAAAAATGTAATAAATACTTATTGTCATAACAAAATACTATATTGTTTGACTATGAAGTTAGATGGGATGAAACGTGCTGTGTTACATTTGAAATGTTTACTGTTTTAATTTTCAAAAAATTAAAATAATATATTTTTTAGTCCAAAATAAATAAATAAAAATCATAATATATGTATCTTAAATTTTTAGCCATTCTAAGGATGTGTATTCTATTATATTGTATTAAAAACGCGTCACATTTTTCCGTTTTCTTTTTTTTAATGCAGATTTCCAAAAGGAATATTTGTTGACCTTACTAGAAATTATATCAAAGGTCCCTGTCACTGCTGACTTTAATATTTCTCATATCGGATGTTTCTATATAATATTCCATATAATCCAAAATAAAGCAAAACAAATTTATTTTACATTTGGCTTTTTGCATATATCAAAATTTGCAATTTAAATTTCAAACATGTGCCGATAGTTTTTTTAATTAATAAAAGAATGGAAATTTTTAATGTTTAGCGATTAGGCATATTGTTATTAATCACATAAAATACGTACACGTTTAATGATTACCAATGAAGTAAATAGGCAGCAAATACAATTGTTTTCAACATTTTGGAATCATTTCAAAATTAAAATTCCGATAACAGTCTATGATAACTGATGAAGAAGTTAACTGTTATACGAGAATTAATATAATTTTGAGCAAAACAATATTACAAGAACAATATTACAAAATTTTCTTATATACATAGGTATACTAGGAATATGTGAGACATACTAAAATTTGAAAATTAATTTATATATCCCAATATGGTATAATAGCACGAACAAACTTCAGGCTTGGGCTTTAGCTTCAAACGTTCACTTGTTCTTTTTTCGAATTTCTCCGAAGACTTTATTCACATGCTACCATTTGCATCTAATCAAATTTTCCACGAACAATTTTCGTTGCATTAGGCTCGTCTTAAAAAAAAAAAAACGCACACACACATACGGTTTATTTCACAAATCCATCCACCTGTAACGATCTTATAAACGTATCGACATTCGAGCCTTTTTTGGAGCGGTTGTTTATTTATGAGGGATCTAACGAAAACACATTGTTTTTACCGCCAGGTGTTCATGCAAAAATTCCTCTATCTCACGATGAGACATGACAATATGCAATATAAGTTCACCCGCTAATTCAATTACCCAGTGTTTCCACTGTGCATAGTGTTTCCAGGTCTTGTAAGTTCAATATCTTAATGAAACATTGTACGTGCCGTATGTTTTACTAAATAATGAAAAATACAAACTTTGGTTCATATCGGTTCAGAGTTGGATATAGCCCTCATATATATTTCCGTCCGATTTTAGGTAATTGGGACAGAAAACTCCCAAGGTTTATTCGTTTGATACGAAATTTTAGCATTAGCATATTGAAATGAGGGGTGACGTAGGGCTCGATAGATACCAAACAACGGCTCTAATTGTCTTTAACATGGCAAAGCCCAGGCTTATCTTGGCCCCTCTTTCATTACCATTGTGGACACTGACCTCCCCGCGTTTTCTCCAGGGGTAGCTACTTTCAAGGGTACTTACGCAAGCAGATGAGACGGTCTTGGGGTGTTTGGGAGAAAATTTCTCCAAAAGATCTACGAACCGATCTGCGTCGACGGTGAATATCGGTGTCGTATGAACCACGAGCTTTGCAATCTATACGCGGACATCGGCTAGGCCATGTTGTGCGAATGAATGAGAATACCCCAGCTCAAAAGGCATATAAAAGCGAGCTTACTGGTGGTTCACACGGAAGGGGAAGGCATCGACTTAGATGGAAAAATCTTGTAGAAGACAACATCAAGGAAGATGGTATTTCAAGTTGGAGAGATTCGCACAAGACTGACACGCTTGGAAATCTTTTTTAAGCTCGGCTTGGGGAACAACTGTTCTGTAACAAGCCAGTTAAGTAAGTCGCGCCAGACCAAACTCACACTCTATAAGACGCTGGATCTGACACTCTATACATTCTGGATCTGAAGCATGGCAGATGATATTTAGAATTTACAGCCAATGCGGCTGAAAACGGTTCAAAATAGAATTTACAGCCAAAAGTGGACCTATTTTAATAATTTTTGGTAGGGAGATTTGGTACCCAATGTCAATCCAATCTACCAAATTACGGAATGATTTTAATATATCCACCATACTATGGTGAATGAATTTTGGTTGGTCCTTATAAAACAGATTTTAATCATTCTCGAAAAATGTTTTATCTGTGAACTTTCATTACTTAAAGAAGTGTGCGGTTCATACTGTTGTAATATTTTTGCTGGGAAAATGTTAGTAAAACTTCACCAGGAAACACCAATTGTTTGCATTTATGCTTTGTAAACTGCATTTTCAACAATTGTTCCAATTTTCATCAAATTGTGTTATCCAGGAAATTGAACACGTTCCTACAAAATTTTATAAAAATGGGGAACTCTAAGATATAGCCGATTTATTGTGTCAGCATCAAGTGAAAATTCGAAAATTCTTCTCTTTTGCGATGGCGGGCATTTAATAACCCAATCTATTTTAAAATTTTTACACGTTTCTCTGTGAGTATATAGATGTATGAAGGATGACTTGTTAATTGGCTTACAAATTTAATTCCGGCTATAATCCTTCATACATAAAGGATTCAACCATCGAGGATGATGAATTTTAAGTTCTTCATTCTATCAGAAGTTCCGATATGTACTTCAACTCTAAACTTTGGGGAATGAATTTTGGTTGGTCCTAGTATGTAAGTTTCGTACACCACTAAAGCATCAGATAGGTTAATCAGTTCTCTTGAAAAATTAAAATCGAGAATTTTACAAAACTCTGTTCATCAGTTGCCTTTTAGTTTAGAATTGGATTGCAAAAAAATAATCCAGGTTTGGCGACCTTTTAGCTACTATAATAAACTATAAGTAAAACTGCTAAAATTGTTCATTATAATTATTTGTTTTATTATTAAACTCGAACATTCCATTTTTGTTGTTTCATTTAATGTTAATGCAAATGAATTACTTATTTTCTAGATGAAGTTAGGTTTTGTATTTGCTTTCGATTCCATAGCATAATAAGAACAAAACTTTGTTTTTATTGTAATTTTTAATTCAAAAATTTTAGACAGACTTTCAGCTTTTTGTATGCACACAATTGAGATTTAAATATAAATAATTTAATAACATTCCAAAATTATTTTTAATAACATGAGCCAATTTAGTAAAGGTTGTTGTTTTATAAGAATGTTTTAAGCATGAATAACGTTTTTTTTTTTCAAAGATTTACAAAGTATATATCCATGTAGTTCTTCGAATCGTCAATAATAAATTAATCACCAATTAGATCCAAGTTTAAATTGAATTTAAATAAGTTGAATATATTTTTATTATTTAGAAAATTAAGTGTAGTTATTTTAACCAAACAGCAGCTGCCTTATATATATATATATATATATATATATATTTTTTTTTTTTTAATAAATACTGCCTTGAAAATCTATACTTAATCCTGAACACGATGCAAAACTAAAATGTAAAATTCTTTACGTGGAGAAAGTATAAAAAAACATAAGCAATTTTTCAAAAAGAAATATATAATTTAAAAAAGAATAATAATAATTAATCTTAAAATTAAATAGAAATAATATACATACAACTTACAATTATTATTCTAATATTAAAATATGGAAACTTGATTATTTCATATAACTTGTTTTTACATAAAATGGGAAAAATATAATATTAACGCACTAAAAAAATACAAGAAAACTTTATAGTATACGATAAAATGAAAAAATGTTTAACAATAAAACAACTAAAAACAAAATTAAAAAATAGAAACAAAAAAGTTTGTGTATAATTAAATAAAAAAGACAACTGATGGCGGCGTCGACAATCTAAGTTTAAAACACATAAAAGACAATGGATTTTAATATTTTCTTGCGATTTTCACAATGTTATACAAAAAAACCAATGTAATTGAAAAATATACTGGCCATATTATAAACAAGAATTGCCTTGAGAGAATTGCTAGAAAAAGTACACCTATTTTATGTTTCATGTTTTGTTATTGTGAATAACTTTCAATATAAAAAAACATCACAGAGATTCCATAAAAATTTTCAAACGAGATTATTTTATAGCACAAATATGTATAAGAAATTGTGTGGGATTTTGGAGTGTGTTTTTGAAATATGACAATTAATGGCGAATACAAATTCCATATGACATTTGTAATGGCAATCATTTTTTAGATTTGTATTCCTATTGTAATATACAGCATGTTCATCTAACATTCAGATCGAACTACCTATTTCAGATAGTTACTATCATAACCCTGGTATTTAAAAATATACTTTGTTTATTTGAAATCAATAAAGTTTTTAAAATCACATAGAATCTTTTATTTCATGTAAATTGCTGCAGATCATATTTCCATAAGAAAATGCTGAGAAAAACTTTCCATTTTTTGACCGCGTCAAAAAATTTTTTTTTTTTGGGAAAACTAACCCACTAGGAATGGAGCCTACGACACTTTAATGACTTTTCGGATTTATAAAATACAAATATGTAAGTAATTGTATAGGGGTCCTACATTCAATTATGATTTAAACCAAATTTTACACACCAGACTAGAGGCACAACCTGACCACTTTTATCTTATCCATTGAAGAGACGTATTTTTTATTAACTCACTGTATGAAATCGGATCAAAATTTAAATCGGCCGGTGCAAAATTTAATATTAATCAGACAGACTTTGCTTTCGTTTAAAAAAATCGAACGAAGTTACATATGAGAGCTTATCGTATATCTAAGCGGTCTTTAACCAAATTGGCATACGTTACGCAAGAATGAATTTTTTGTATGTCCAAAGTTCTATGTTTAGCTCTTATAAGCTACATTTTTTAAAACTTAAAAAAAATGTCTGGATTTAATTTTGTTTATGGACGAAAAGGATTCTAATTTGGTTTGTCTGTCAAGAAAAAATAATCACGCCATAAAAACATTGGTACGTTAAAAATTAGCCAAGACGGCAAAGAAGTTCCGGAACATACTGACATGGTTTGAAGGGCATGATTGGGGCTCAGAGTCGACCGATCTTTAAAGTGATCTGTCTGGAAGCAGATGGCTAGAGGAATCTGGATTCAAAACCCTAAACTTACATAAGGAATTATAAGCTCCAAATGAGATTACAATTGATAGGACATACCACATATGTATTTTTCTCGAGTCCTTTTATCCGAGAGTGATTTAGAGTGTATTCTCAAAATAAACCATGGTTGTATCTTCTGTATATTACAAACATATGACAATATATTCAAAATGCATATTGACAGAACAGGGGTTTGGTTTGACTGTAACATTTTTCCTTTGAATGTTTTCAGAAGAGGGTTGTTTTTGTAGAAAAAAAGCCATAACATGTGTATAAATATTAAGTCGATGATCTTTTCCACAATATTAATTTTAAAGAAATTGAAAAAAAATATTTATCTTTTGTAAATTTTAAAAGGAATGATATAGAACAAAAAATATATATAACAATTTAAAAGAAAAAAATCAATGGAAACAAAACAGTGTTCCCTCAATATTATTGAAGATGGAATTGATTTTGAAATATAAAAAAAAAATTACAAATTTATTTATTTTTCGATAGAATTTACTTGTGTATGTACTTTAAAACAGCACCAAAATTAGATCATCTATATAATCCAATTAAGGGGATACTTTAAGCGGAATAGGATATTAAACTGATATTAAAACAATAAAATTTCTTATAAACAAAAATTTATAATAAGAAGTTTTCATTTGAATTTTCTTATTATAAAAAAAATTATTCATTCTTGTTTGTATGCAACAATCCGGACAATGGACAAATATAAAAAGTATAATTCTATATGGTACCAAGGTATCTATGCGAATTAAAATAATTATAATTTGGAATAAATTTACATTACTATTGAAATACAAATAAAATTGGCAAGAAGAGAAAAAAAGGAAGAGATCTGAAATATATCGCAATTTGGGCTTCAACAAATAATTTTTCACATTTATAATATAGATTTATATACTCAAGCATTGCAGGAATATTACCCTGTATTCATGTTGCCACTTTTCTTAACAGAAATCCAATTGTATTAGCATTTCTGCAAATAGAATTCTGTAGGATTGAAGCCAATAGTGTATATTAAAATACAGAACAATTTCGGTAAGGAAAACTGGTCCACCATACAATCATATTCACCATAATATCATAAAGAATAGACATGTCCGCCATTGGAATATTTGTAATAGAACAAATTAATTAAATCTTGCACGAAATATGATAATGGATACATTTGGTTTTACACTCCAGTCAATGGATGAATAGCAAAAATGTTAAAAAAAATCCAATACCACTATGTGATGCAAAATTTGGAAAAACAAATATTAAAAAATTGCAATATTTACTTAAACACACTCACAATATAAATTTATAGTCTTGTTCTATATACTTAGATGTTTGCAACAATATATACAACAAGACTTTTTTGTTGTGTTGTGTTAATTTGTGTTAATTTCTTCATAAGAACTAGTTTTTGTTTTCTTCTTGTTTACTGTTGCCTATTTTCCTGCTTTAATTTGCTTGTTGTGTTAGAGGTTCGTGTTTTTTTTTCTCTGCATGTAGAATTCTGTGGTTTTGAAGCAAATCAAAATGTGTTTTCTTTTTTTTTCGAGCATAACTAATAAAATATTCCCTTTTTTCTTCCTATCTGTATGTATGTATAATTATATATATAATTTAGTTAGCATATACTTTATGTATGTATGTGTTAGTGTAAAAAATAAACAAACCATGTGTATATAAAACTTAAGCCATATATATAAAAGTATTGATATCATCATCATCACGTCGCATATACTTGTGTTCGATAAGCCATTCCAATTGCTCTTTGATCATTTTCTTTGATGGTAAAAACATATTTTTTAAAATATCAATTAATTCGGCCTGAAAGGAAAAATAAACAAAGAAATTTTTATATTAAAAAAGTGCACATACTATTTTGAATGCCACAAAAAGTAATGCTGTATACATTGAGTAATGGTGTCTGTCTGGCTGTGCGGGACAATCAGTGTTTCTGATGCTTTTCAATCCTGTTCCACTGTAACGTATTTAGTCACAAGGACTTGAAAGAACGAAGCTTTTATGTAAACCAGGAAGTGTATAAAGTGTGAATCACTCTTCAGAATTTTAGCTAACATTATCAACTCACAGGAAGCACTAAATCCGATTCTGAATTTCCAATCTACTTTAGTTCCGAAGTGGAATGTGGTATTGAGGAATAAGAACGTCGTTTATTTTACACTTCGAACATGCTAACGTCGTGCCATTCCGGGTATTAAAAACCAGAGATTTCTGAATGGGTAGAAAACTACCTCTCAGTGTCTTTTCGCGCAGCTTTCCACTTTGAAAGACCATTTGCCAAAATTTTCTCTTCCACTTGATCTTTCCATCTAATTCGTGGCCTTTCTCTTCTGCCTAAGACATCAGTTGGCTCGCTTTTATATGCCTTTTTTGTGCTGGAGCATCCTCATCAAAACATGACCTAGCCAACATAGTCGCTGCAACTCGATACGTCTGACAATGCCGATGTCCGAGAATAGATGTCCGGTCTGCGTCGATCGGCCCATAGATCTTTCGGAGAATTTATGTCTCAAACACTCCCATCATCTGCTTGCGCAAGTACCCATATAGCAGGACGGGTAGTATCAGCGTCATGTACAGTGTGAGTTTGGTCTGGCGGGAGGTGGCCTGGTTTCTAACTGCTTACTTAGACCATTGTTGCATCTGTTGGCCAACATTATTCTTCTCCGGATTTCAAAGCTGATGTTTTTAGTTTTGCTTATGACGGTACAGAGGTATATAAAATCATTCACTCGAAGCTGTAGTTCTCAGGTTCCACAGTTTGTCCGAGCCTACTGGACGTCTTGCGCGTTGATACCATCAGCTTGGTCTTCTCGTCATTTACTGCCAGACCCACTTTGACAGAATCCTTCTCAATTTGTTCAAAGGTGGCTGTTACCGCTCGCAATGTTCGATCCATTATGTCGATGTCTTCGGCATAGGCGACTAACATATGACACATTTGCATCTCGTATGACCATGTCCAGCAGGATGTTAAACAGGTCACACTATAAACTGTCATCTTGTCTGAATCCTCATTCGGTATTGAAGGACTCAGAAATGTCCTTTCCGGCTTCAACTTCTGACCTTGTGTCACTTAAAATTATACTGCATAGCCGTATTAAATATGCAGTAATGCCCAACTCAAGCATGGCTTTAAACACCTCTGAGCGGATTGGGCTGTCGAATGCGGCTTTGTAGTCGACGAATAGGTGGAATGTTTCGATATATTTTTCGTGGGTCTTTTACAGGATTTAGCGCAGTGAAAATCTGGTCAATGATGGATTTGCCAGGTCGGAAGCCGCATTGGTATGGTCCAATAATGTCATTGAACATTGGCTTCAGTCGTTCACACAGCATGCTGGATAGCACTTTATATGCGATGGGAATGGAACTTATTCCTCTACAGTTGGCACATATCGTCCAGTCTGCTTACGACAAGGAACTATAAATCCGATTGCAATCCATGACTGCAGAGCTTTCTGACCGTTGTCAGATACACTATACTACTAGAACAGAGGATTTCATAACATCTACTGGTAGTAGATGTTGGAATCATTCAAATATCATCCTTCCAAATGGACACGATAGCGGATTTGACTACTGTCGTCTAGGCAGAATTCCTAAGGACAGAACTACATTAATAACAACCAAAATTCCGGAACAATCGGTTTCTCAATTAATTATTTTGCAAACATTCTGCAATCTGCACTCAATTGCAACGAATTGTCAAATTTCGATTAGAAAACTACCATACTACTGTGTAATTGGCTGGATGGTGTATGGCATCAACGACAATATTCCATTATCGTTAGCAAACGGGTGGTACAGCAACATTCTCCTATAGTTTCGGACTATGAGATCTAGGCATACCTGGTCTATTCCAGTCCGGTTATAGCACTGTTTCTAATTCTAATAGAAAATGGATATTTTTTAAAATCATAAATTGGTGATCTTCCCGCTTTCAAAGTCCGTCATTTATTCAACCGTCCATTCAAACTTGATCTATATAAGTTGGTATGTCTTTAATCAATCACATCCAAGGAATATTTTCTACCAAGTTTTCAATTACCCCTTTTATCAAAAACACATTATTACAGTTTTGTAACTTACCTGCAGTGTGGCATTATTCATCCGTTTACGCATTTTCATAATTTTTATAATGGCTTCCTGTACACGTAAAATACGCAGCTGAACAATAGATTGATTGTCTTCTTGTATTGAACGTTCAGTACTCAACTGTAAACGGCCAATTAAATTCAGCTATAAAAAACGAAACGGAAAACACACATCCACATTACAACAACGAATAATAACATTATTTATTTTTTCAAATTTTACCTTGCCCCTACGTTGTGATTTGCCATTCTTAACAACAGCAAATTCTTGATTAACATAAAACAAGGTATTCTCTGTGAAATCTTTAGGTGATGGACAATTTGGCTCCATTAACAGAATTTGCTTTTTCAATTTGGGAAAGGCAACCAATGACCATAAAGTACGCCTCAGCTCGGGATCTAGATTAGAATGCAGAAAAAATAAACAAATCATGCAATTTATTATATTATTTGCCACAAGTTTTATGTCATCATACCTGGCAATTCAGTGGCTAATCTTAAATTTTCATATGATATTTTATCATGTTGTCTCTGATTCCAAGCAAAGAGTACGGCCATTTGAAAGGTCGTCACATCCAAATCGTAACGACCGAAATTATTAACAAATGTTATTGTGCCATTGCTCATGTGATGATACCATTGCAATTTACGGCCGGAATGTTTTTTCTTATAAAACTCCTCAACATCGGGTATATAGTCTTCCAGTTCAAGTGGTAAACTAACTGATACACGTTCCGAGCAACGAGCCCAAGCACCAGCATTTAAAATTTTTATATTAATGGCATCGTGACGACCAGTGGAATTTCGAAATTGTGTATTTAAGTCTTCACTAACCTGAAATTGATGAAATTTGGGTTATTTCAAAATACATTTCGTTGTGATATGAATGTTTACGACTTACTTTAATATCTTGGAACATACGGGCCAAACGATTTACATAGTCAGCAGGCATACCAACTTCACGTAACCATTCAACAATATCTTCTTCTTTTTCACTGTCTGCACTAGTACCCAATATTAGTCTACGAGAATATAACGGGTTTTTATTATTATTAAAACATATATTATTAAAACATATATAAAGAGGCACCAAAAAAAATAAACGCGGTGGTTCACACATTTTGGGCAGCCTTATAAAGGGTTGAAGGTCGTATAATTTTGGGCATATTTAAATCCGCCAATGGTTAAATGCATTTCTAACACGAAATTGATAGTAATTTCATTTGTCTTACTACATCTGGATGGTGGACAGGGAAGCCATTTGGTTTACCGAACACAAAAGTATCTGGAGCAGGCAGAGACATCTGTTTGAGGCTTTAGCGATCCTTCTTGAACTATCAGTTTTTATACCCTCCACCATAGTATGGAGGTTATATTCATTTTGTTTTTCCGTTTGTAACTCATCGATATATTCATTTCCGACTCTATAAAGTATATATATATTCTTGATAATTGTAAAATGCTCTGGCGATTTAGCCATATCCATCTGGCAGTTGTAATCACTCTAGCCTCTAAACGAATTGAGATAGATCGCCAAAATTTTGAATAGAGTTGTCTTTTGCCTGCAAGGAAAGCTTATAATAGAGCTAGTAAGAAAAAGCTCAGTGCAGATTGGGATGTTTATAAAAGGCAATTCAATAGGTACAAGGGCGAAATCAAGAAGGCTAAACGTGAGTCTTTGATCTGCTAAAATGAGTCAATTGGAGTCAACGAAGCGGCCAGATTCCGCAGAGTACTATATAAGGATCCAAAATCCATAGGGAGTATTAAGCGAAGTGATGGAACTTGGACAAACTCTGGTAGTGAGACTCTTGACTCTTCTATCATCAACCCAATTTCCTGGTTGTAAGGACTATAGGGAGTATGCGCAGTGTGTGCATCAGCCTACAGTTTGGACGAGGGAGGAGGAGAAGTTGATAGAAGATACTATAAGACACCCGAAACTGATATGGGCGATAAACAGTTTTCAACTCTATATATCTCCTGGCCCAGATGGTATAATACCGGCCATGCTGCAACACGCAGACACGCAACATACGTTACCAAAAGACGCAGACACGCAACATACGTTACCAAAAGACTATAGACCGATTAGCCTTTCTTCCTTTCTATTCAAGACTTTAGAAATGTTACTAGACTCAGAAATTAGAAATACCATTGACCATAGTAAACTTAATCCCAGCATGCTTACATCAAAGGCAGATCAGAGGACACACCCCTGCATGAGGTGGTTGGATGCATCGAGAAGAATATAGAGTCCTCTGGTTACACGTTGGCAGCATTCCTCGATATCGAGGGAGCTTTCAACAATGTGAAGCTGGAGGCCATCCATTCTGCTCTCACTCCTTACGGAATAGATTAATTGAATGCCGGAAAGCAGAAATATCAACTCATTCCTAGGAGAGATTTCCGTGAGGAAATCTGTCAACAGGGGGGATAGTCATATCAGTGACTATATTCCTCCTCATAGGGACTTTAATGACATCAAAGTTGAATTTCCTGGACTAGTGGCTCCTTACCTCTGCGAGGTCTGTCAATCTTTACAGACTAAGATGGAGGAAGGCACCGGCGCAGGCGTTTACTGTAGGGAATTAGGAATTTACAACTCATATAAACTCAACAATAACTGTAGCGTTTTCAAGCAGAGATTCTTGCAATCACAAAAGCGGCTGAGATAGTAAAAACACTTAATGCCGACATCACGGGACCGGTGACTATATATGTCGATAGTCAGGTGGCCCTGAATGCGGGGAAGTCGCATACTATAAACTCGAAAGCAGTTCATGATTGTAAGACCGCTTTGAATGATATACGACAGATAGTTGGTTTATGCTGGGTTCCAGGACATAGTGACATTGAAGGGAATGAGATAGCCGACGTGCTTGCTCGAGGGGGTTCACAGTCGTCCAATCTTCTGATTGAGAGATCTGTGAAACCTCCCATCAGCTATTTCATTGGCAGAATCCGTGCGTTCCATTGCGAGGTAGTCGGTAATAGATGGCTAAGGGAACCTGCTTGCAGAATCTCAAAATCTATCTGGCCTGAATTCTCTCGTAAAAGAACGTCTTCGCTGCTGAAACACAATAAGAGGGAGATCAAAATCGTTGTGGGGATTATAACTGGTCACTGCAAAATTAGATCTCTCACTTCTAAGTGGGACTCCAGTGGAGAGGATTATTGTCGTCTATGTGAGGACGAAGAAGAACTGGAAACAATTGAGCACATCCTCTGTAAATGTCCATCGCTGATCAGCAGAAGGCATAAACAGTTTGGAAGTTACGAAATTGATAATTTAATCTTCTTCTCCAAAATAGACCCTAACCAAATTCTAGGCTTTGTCAAAAATTTGACTCTCCCTCCCGACCCTTTTTCTCACTATCTTCTCTCCCTACTCTTCCACTATCTCTTTTCTTTTCATTACAAGTATATTTACATAAAGGATGATCACAATGGACATAGTCTCCGAGTGGACGGTTGTCACAAAAACCGTACATCCCTAACCTAACCTAATTCATTTGTTCCGTGTTTTGGGGTTGTCTCCGGGGGTTTCTACCCTACAAAGTATGGAATTCTAAGACCGCCACCAGGTAGACCTTATTTATAGCCCATGAAACAAAACGAAATAATGTCATATCAAAAAAAGAGAAATATGCCAATGACCCTTATGCAATAATGACCCTTAAGTACCAAAATCAATAATAATATTCATAAATACAGGTTTTTCTTTACATCAGTTTATCAGTATCATCAGACTTTGGTAATAATATTCAAATGATTCAGACAAAAATAATAACATCTCCAGAATTAAAAAAGTCTATGCCCCAATGTCAAACAAAAGCTCAAAGTACATACATATATACATATGAGTATTTTAAATCTCTGAATATAATCTACAAAAATATATATATGTTTTTCATTTGCCTTACCTTCTTGTTAGATGAACCTTGTGATAACGCATAAATACATCCTTATTATTAACATATTTCAATACCAACAAGACATCCCTGAGACGTGCATCAATTTGTTCACTTGTCAAACGTTTACTCAGCGGTGTTCGACGCAACAACATGTCACAATAGTTGGCCAACAATTCGGGACATTTACTTTCCGGTGCTGTATATTTGACACCGCGATTCTGTATACCAGTTGGCAATTCCAATTTAAAGACACTCGTATCGTTTACCACCGTCTTGAATGCCTTATCGCGTGCCGTTAGGAAACGTGGATCATCGTTGAAGGCATTCTTAACGAGGGCACTAAATTTCTTAAACAATTCCAGCAGACGTTCAACATATTTCTCCGAATCTTGTGTAATAATTTCCGAAGCCGACAGCATATCAGCCAGACCAGCTGAAACTATGTGATTTTCTAAATCTCGTAGCATAGGATCTACGCCATTTGGAACACGATCTAGTAGACGGAACATTAAATTCAAACGGTCGGTTTCGTATTCCTTAATCAAGGGAGCACACTCGGCAATGATGGTATTCATGTGGTCGCCCACCAAAACTTTAACGCAGGTCTGGGCCAAAACTGCATAACTACTAGGTTCCAAATACCGTTTAGCTCGAGCCTCCTCTTCGCGCAATTTCGCATCGGCATATTTCATGAATGCCAACACTCCATTGGCCTGCTGTTGTTCGGTGGCTTTGAGGCGATAAAAGGCAGTTGTGGCTTTCAAATAAGCCGCTTCAAAATTTTCTCTATAGATTTGCAATTTATCTTTGGGATTTGAGCACAGATTGACGTAGCTTTCTCGAACGCCAATTACCAACTGGGCATCGTAGGCATCGCCATTACGTTCGGCGTGAACTATCTTCATGGCCGATTCTTGTAAGCGGTCCTTGATGTCCTTGAATATGTGCTCATTCCAGGAGTCTAGCATTAGCTTACGCACTATGCTGTCTTCGGTGGGATTCTTTTTGGTGCTTGACGACGTCGACGATGAGGACGCTGCTGCGGAGGAAGTGCCGGCCGCAGCTGCTGCTGCCGAAGTCGATGCTGCAGACGTGGAGGAACTTGAGGCGGATGTTGAAGCTGAACAACCGGACGACGAAGTGGATGTTTTGGATTGAAACCAATGTTCCAACTGGCGAAACGGTAGAGGCAGGTAACTGGATTGAGTAAAGAATTTACGCCACTCTATGATGTAGGTGGTGAGCAGAGCATGTTCACCCCTCTGCGATTGGACCTTAAGCTGGGCATGGGCTATAAATTCCACAACATCGTTACGTAGGCAATCGTAAATTTTCGCAGCACCTTTCTCATCCCACAGACACACCAAGTGGACGCCATAGAATAAGTCTTGCCATTCGACTTGTGAAACCGTCTCCTGCTTTAGCAGTTTGAGAACAATTATTCGCATGTCTGGCCATACTTCCTCAAAGGAACGCTGTCCTTTACCCTAGACGCCGCCAAACAGAGCAACAAATCACACACACGCACACATGTGCACCATACAAACGACGGCAACGACGACGAGGGCACAATGAAAAAAGAACAACAACAAAAAGTTAGCACATATAACAAAAGCTGCAAATGCAAATTCATGCAAGCAATACCTTTAACATTTTAGTATTGAAGTTTTCAGTTTTTGGTTTTTTTTTCAATCCGCAATCGTGGTGTTAAACATTTATTTTGTTGTTTTTCTCCGCTAAGCTAATTAAATTTAAGAACAAGAAAAAGTCTTCTTTGGCCTTCTTCCTTCCTTCTGCCTGTCTGTCCGACTATGCCTTTTCGATGACAACGATCATTAACATTGAAAGCTTCGGCAAAATAAAAACAAACTATTTTTTGCAATCTTGTTTTGTTTAAATTGCAAACAAATCTCATAAAAACTGAGCTTTCCTGTTTCGCGTCGTACTGCCGCTGTTGTTGTTTTTTTTTTATTTATTTGCACAAGCTAACCGTTCACAGACCCCAGTAAATTCATTTCAATTCTGACAATTTGTGTTTACAAAAAGAAGAAGGTATAAAACCAACAAAAATCAACGATTGCCACCATGTACTCTTTCTGGCATTTGCAACAGGGATGGAAAATTACGAAGATTCGTACTTTTTAAAGTTCTTTTTTAATTTAATATCAGTTTTTATTTTTAATACAATAATATATAAACTACTTATATATAAATAAACGGTAAAAACATCTATATATGTAATAAAAATATTTAAACAATAATAAAGGTACTATTTTCACAAGCAGCATTTTAGTACTTGTTGCTATTTTTTGCCATCCCAAATTTGCACAAATTATATAGTGATATGTAAGTCGAATTTTAACTAATCTATTAATCGACTTTATTATAGCATCGAGTTTTGTCAAGAAAAAAAAAATCGACATTTCAACCCGATTAATTATTTTATGCCTTATAAAATCTTCAGAATCTATGCAAATTGCTCTATTCAAGAATCTGTAGTGCTATAACTGCTTAACGACAAAGTTAACGTCGATTGTCATTTATCGACAAAAAAAATCACTTGCTTATAATTTCGTTAATTAACGAAAATTTTCGGTAATTTAACGACCAAAATAAAGTAGTCATTAAGGTCTAGTGACAGATATCAGGAAGTTGAAATAGATTTTAATTTTTACATGAAAAATAGGTTTTTTTAATGTTACTGATATTTGTCGGTAAAATAAAAAAGGTGACACCATGGTACAATAATACAAGGTATGGCAGCTTGAGGTGAATAACAAAAAATCAACTATGCACGTGTGGCTTCTTCTGCCAAAAATAAAATAAATATACGCAACAAGTGTTTGTGTTTATTTGACATTTTTTCAACACAAAACTAAAAACGCGAAAAATGAATGAAAGGTAATGATTTCTTCCCAAAATCCAGTAGGGAATACCATCAAATGTTTGTTTCATCCATAACAAAGTAACTTCCAGACGAACGTGTTAAAAACATAATTTTCATTTCTATTAAATTTTAATATATTTCAATTTATTTTGAATTTTTTGACATAGGTTAATTGTGAGACTCAAAATCCCCTCAATACGGCCCCAATCCTGCATACCGCCCTTGAATATGTTGTCATAATTCAGAGACCCTCTATAAGGTCCTTATTGATAAGAAATCAATCATAGTTGTCTTCTCCGTTGTACGATTAACTAGAGCCACCTTCACACTCGACATCGGAATTCTTTCGATTAAGGAGTCCCTCCGTGAGAACTTCTGTTTAATTTTGAAGTTCCTCTGAATCTGAAGGAATCCTTGTCGGTTATCGAATTCCTATCCGCCTCGATGAACCGGTTGATCTATAGCATATCTTTTTATAGAAGATTTCTTTTACATTTACAGACTTGGTGGTTGCTTGCGTTGATCTAGCATCCACTGATCGGAATCGGAATTGGAGCTTCAATCTCCCCCGAGGTTTATATCGTCTTCAATCGCCTTTAATTATTATCCTTTATTTAGAGGAGTCATTCGAATTGCCGTTACAGTGATATCGTCGGGATACTCAGTGATAGGTCAGGATACTTTCTTGGTGAAAGGAGGCGGGGAGAAAGTCTGTATGTCTCTCCAGGCTCGTTTATGTCACCAAATATAATGGGGTTGGGAGTGAGTTAATACACTTGAAGTGGTCGATGTGATTTTGGAAGAATAAATTGTTCTTGAAACTGCGATTTTAGATTCATGACTGAATGTGCCAAGGCAGCCACACCAATATCAAGCTAATTATAGCGTTCATTTTTGTTTTTATAAGTCGGAGGAGGGTTTACTGAGTATTCCATAGAATATAAGGTCGACCATGGTATAGGCTTATACCGTGGCAGGGACTTGGCAACGAAGTCTGGGCAACTTGTGTAGGGTCCAAGGCCCCGTTCGTACGTGCAGTCGTTACCCCGACTACAAACCCTGGGCATGAGGTCGCCTAAAACCCCATCATTAGGAAGGTCAATTTAGGATGGCGGTGACCTAATAACAGGTTATTTAGCGGCATCAATCTTGCCTTGGAATCAGAGGTACTTTGCCATTTCCTCCGAGACTTACCCCGTAAAAAACCCGCTGCCTGTCCGGGACTGCATATTAAGATTTGCAGCCTCCCAATGAATGTTATTGGGCTTTCTACAATTTGCAACGTCCTGTTATAAAAGTTTTGCTGCCTCGATTTTACTGTAACAGTATAATGTGGATCTTTGGACGTGACCGGTAGTATTCAGCTCTGCTTCCCGTAGTTTTACTATAATCGGAATTAAGATATATCATAAATATCGGGAGCTTCATTGAGACTCCTATAATATGCTATAATTAGTTGAGAAACATAAAAAGAAGACAACTCTGAATATGCTGAATATTTTACAAGTTGTTTTATTTCTTGAAATTTTATAAAAATGGGAAATTCCATTAAATATTCTAGTAATTTTTGTTTCTTGTTTTACAAGTAAATTCATATCCGGTTTTCATGAAAATGAAATACTCTTCAATTTGGAATCACCCTGTTTAATCCAATGCCAACTAAACACACCTCATTGTGTCACTCACCTTGATATGTGAACACTGTCAAACATATGCTTCTTCTTATACACGTCTTACTCACCTTGAACTGATACGTGTTTTTGTATGGTTTTTTATTTCTGTGTGAAAATATTTTTTTCTTTGATCGTTCTTCCGTGTTTGAAATCAATTCAATTTCCCTTTTTAATTTTTGTTCGAAAATTCTATGCAAATACCAAATAAATCATATCTCAACCATAACACCAATAGCAACAACAACAATATGGGTGAAATGCCAACACCAGCACTTGTTTTGCCCGTAATATTGAGACCTATATTGGCACAGGTGAGTTGGATTGTCGTCGTCGAGTCAATGAAAGTGCAGCCACAAAACAGATTGACAACCGTGCCAACAGTAGGGTTTCCCAAATATTCAATCGATCTAATTTGCATAATTTGTGTACGGCGTATATATGTATGAATGTGTATGTGTGTTTTTGTTTTGTTCCGTTGCAGTTGGAACGACGTGATGTGGGAGCAGCCCAGTCATTGCGATCATCGATTCTGAAAACAGAACAAAATAATCCCGGATTTTGTTATGATTTTATAATGTCCATAGTCCGTAGGGCTGAACTGAATGTAAATCTAAATGAATGTGTACTACGGCTGCAGGGTAATCTACCAGAAACAGATTGTAAGTATAATGTTTTGAAATTAACTCCAGCAATGTTTTCCAATTATGGTAATTGGGTTTTTTTTTCAGTGAACGAATATCGTTTGACGCGTACAGAGGAACCATTCCAGGAATTAAATCGCAAATCAGTGGCACTTAAAGTGATCCTGAGTCGTATACCCGATGAAATTCAGGATCGAAAAACATTCTTAGAGACTATAAAGTAAGTGGGAATATTATATAGCACATTTGCGGTAGTGCCATGGAGGTATGTTACGAAACGGGAAACTTGAGGATGGGTTACAAAATGCATTGCTTAACTTATAAATTATGACTGCCATAATTGGAAACAAATGGACTTAATTTACCCGTGTGTATCGGGTTTCAGTCAGCAATTTAGGCATATGTCTAGTAGAAGAGCATCCATATCAATATACGCCTTCAAATGTCCCGAAAGACCTACTATTTTGTAGATCATTTTATTTTAAAAGGACCGTTTGATTTCGTTGTCAAATCTTAAAGCCTCTGGCCAAAGACTACAATTTATGATACATTTTTCCAATAATATCACTAAGGCAAAATGCCAATAATTGCAATTTGTTCCTTTAAGAAACTGATGAGAACGCGGGAGATTTTTTTTGATACAGGATTTTCTAATAAGAATTGTTATTTTAGTATTTAATGAAAATACGCAAATTTTTTGAGATAAATTATTGGAAGAAGTTATTGCATTAATATTGAACAACAATATTTAAGAATTAAACACCAATTCGCAAGGTGGTTGTTATATGTATGTTGGTCAAGTGTGATGACCTCTTCAAGAGATAGGTTACGTGCGTTGTTATATAGCGAATGTCCGATATATCGAAAATAACTTCATTGGACAATGAAGACACGCTTCAACTCTATATCGTTTTATTTGCCTCCATTATTCAATGTGTCATCTATTGTCCCCAAAACAATCTCTCACAAAGGGGAGACTTTAAATTTATTTTTATAAAATAGCTAAAAATTATCCATGGTATTAAGTTATTAATCTACTATTTCTCGTGCCGAAATGTCAAATTAATTTGTTCTTTTTTCAGAATAAATAGACAATTTTATATTTAATTTCTTTCATATTAAAATATCTTCAATTTTTTTCTAATTTTTCAGAGAAATCGCCAGCGCCATTAAAAAACTATTGGATGTTGTTAATGAAATAGGAAATTTTATACCCGGTGTTACTGGCAAACAAGCTGTCGAACAGCGAAAAAAGGAATTTGTAAAATATTCGAAAAAGTTCAGTACAACACTCAAAGAATATTTTAAAGAAGGACAGTAAGTAAAATTGTTTTGTTTTTTTATTTATTTTAATTGTATGTTTGTGTTTCTAAAATGTGTAATGACATTAAATATGCATAGTAGAGGGTATAATCTTATCACGTGTTGATGATTTGGGAAATACTCGAGGGAGATAAGCAAACGAACATAAAAAATAGATAAAATACTTCAAATACTTATTGTGAGTCATGGAACATATTTGATTGATATTTAATTAGTATTTTTATTTTTAGTTATTACTATCGTTGATTGTAATGCCAACGGTGGATTCAATTTATATTTTGTTGGTTTATCAAAGCCATGGATGTATTATTTAAGAGTATTTGTTGAAAGACACATTCATGAAATTTGTACTAAAGTGTTCAAGTTAAAAATAGAACATTTGTTCCATAAGTCGAGCTTAAAAAGCTTCCCAGGCGCGTCGGTCTTGTGCGCAGCTCTTCCAATATGACCATATTTCGAAATGTTGTCTTCCACTTGATCTTTCAATTGGATTCATGGCCTTCCCCTTTTGCGTGAACCCTCAGTTGGCTCGCTTTTATATGCCTTTTTTACTGGGGTATTTTCATCCATTATCACCAAATGGCATAGTCAAAGCTGCAGCTCGATAGTCTGACTATGTCGATGTCCGAGAATGGATGGTAATGAACCATGAGTTTCATTCGCAGATCGGCCCATACACCTTTCGGAGATTTTTTCTCTCTAAACACTCCAAGAGCTGCCTCATCTGTTTGCGCAAGTACCCATGCTTCAGATCGATCCGAGGAGCGAATATTGATTCGGACCATTACCTTGTTCGCAGAAGCCTACACCGCACAACTTACCCACCTGCTAGCCGAAAGCACTCCTTGTCCCGATAATAATACAGAAGCAAACTGCAGCAAAAGCAACAATTGGGTACCAAAGATCACCATCAAGAAACCTATGGTACTATCAGGAGGGTAGTAATGGTTCTGGTGAAGAAGATTCCCCAGAACCAATAAGATATAACAGTATAGATTGTATACCACCTAGCCAAGATGAGGTCACAATAGCATTTAGTCGGCTGAAGAATATTAAAGCAGGAGGCGCCGTTGGATTACCTACCGAACTATTCAATACGGTGGTCTGACGCTGATCAGGGGTATGCACCAACTGATTAGTACAATTTGGATAGAGGAATGCATTCCCAACGATTGAAATCTCAGTATCCAATGCGGCAAATGCAAATCCCCTATAGACCAGATTTTCACACTGCGACAAATCCTGGAAAAGACACACAAAAAATACATCGACACATTCCACCTTTTCGTCAATTACAAAGCCGCATTCGACAGCCCAATCCGCACAGAGGTATTTAAAGCCATGTCTGCGTTTTGCACTTCTGCGAAATTAATACGGCTGTGCAGGATAACTTTAACTGGCACAATGTCAGCAGTTAAAGTCGGAAAGGACCTCTCGGAGCCCTTCAATACCGAACGAGGATTCGGAAAAGGTGACAGTTCCTCGTGTGAAGTGTTTAAAATCCTGCTGGGAAAGGTCATCCGAGACGCAAAAGTGAAAAGAAATGACACTGTACCTCAAAAATCTGTTACTTGCGAGCGGTAACAGGCACATTTGAACGAATTGAGAAGGAATCTGCCAAAGTGGGACTGGCAGTAAATGACAAGAAGACCAAGCTGATGGTGATGTTATAAGGATTTGAAGCATGGGTACTTGCGTGTTATTTTAAGTATTTGTTCTGGTGGGGTGTAAACATTGTTTTTGTTGTTACAACAACAAGAAACGACTGCATAATTATACCCTCCACCATATTGGTGACTGTCTATTAAATTTGTCATACCATTTGCAACACCTTGAAATATTCTTCGGAATATAATGTCCATATATCTAAGATAGATCCAGAAATTTGAAATTTAACACACACATTAGGTTACGTTATGCCATGTACAGACGAGCGTTGTTCGCTCTCTCATTCGTTGTTCGACCCTTAATTATGAAGTAATTACTTAGTTCCCCATACAAAATTGTCTGAGCGAACACCGACTTTTGTACGTTGTTCAATTCGAATCACTCTCCGAATCACCAAGAATTTTGTCCCATCTCTAACAATTGAGAGAATTTATCGAAAATAAATTAATTTTGACAGCATGAAAAAAATTTTCAATTTTTCAAACTTTGTCAGTAAAATTGAAAATGATGAATGAAAAGTAACAAAAATTCTAGTTTTTATATATGCAGAAGGATGCACATTTTGTTGTCTACATAATGCAATATGCATTTTTATCCCCTTGGTTCTAATTAGCGTACAAAACGAAAAACAAAAGTGGGGAAACCCAAACAAAAACATGAATTAAAAGTAAAGAGATAGGGGTTGATATTATAGTCAGGAGAAAGAGAATTATTTTTTCTATTTAGATCCATATGCGTTTCATGCAAATATGTTAGAATTTTGGTGTAAAACAAGAAACAAAAAGTTTGAAATAAAAACACTGATGACATGAATTAAGAATAGTGTTGTATGAACGGGTCAATTCATGTACGTAATTCTGAGAGCGAACTACGTTGTTCGAATGCCTGTCAGAACATGGCATTAGGGATGTACGGTTGGTAGTAACAACCGTCCACTCGGAGACTAATGTCCATTTTGATCATCCTTTTTAACTGCCACGATGTCCTGGAACCCAACATAAGCTAACTATCTGTCGTATATCATTCAGAGCGGACTTGCAATCATGAACTGGTTTTGAGTTTATAGTGCGCCTTAAGGGCCGCCTGACTATCGACATATATAGTCATCGGTCCCATAATGTCGGCATTAAGTGAAGTTTTTCCCTTTAACTAGCTTTACTATTAAAAAAGTAATGGAACAGGCCAAATATTGTTTGTACCGAGTGCGTTTAATCCAATTTGTATATGACTCTTAGAACATTTAACGCTGAAGGACTTTCAAAACACTAAGGACTATGAAGGTTATAAACTTAATTTTTAATGGCACTTTTTAAATTACTATTCTAATGGATAATAATCGAATCAGACAAATTTATCAAACCTATTGAATTTGTTGTAAACAATCTATAATGCAAACATTTTTCTCTTCTTTTCTATTTCAGACCCAATGCAGTATTCATAAGTGCCCTGTATTTAATACGACAAACAAATCAAATAATGCTAACGGTTAAAAGTAAATGCGAGTAGAACAATTTTGTGCTAAACTTAGTGGCATTTTTTTATATAATTATTAATTTTTTTATTATAAATTAACTATTTTATTATTGAAAAAAAAACGAAGAATGAAAAGCAAACTGTATTATTAAAATTATTAAAATGAACATATTTTCCAAACTAACACACATACTCTTCTCCTAAAACCAAAAAAAAAAAACAACAAAAGTAATATAAATACCGAAAAGAACAAGGACTTAGTTTAAATTGCAGAAAACATTTTGAGAGGCAACTGCTGCAGCATTAGAAGCAGAATTTATGGCAAATATATATTTTTAAACCAGCGAAGAAAACACATTTTATTTTTGCAATAAAGCCAACAAAATAACACAAAATATTTTTTTATTTATATAGAAAACAGTTTAGAAAGCGATATCTTTGTGTTTATTGATGAAAATTGTTTATGTAGTTTTAGGCATTTTTTTTTGAAACGACAAACTATCAAAATTTAATATTTTTTGAAATGTTGCAACACAAGAAAAACATAAATCCAAACCACAAACAAATGTACATAAATATGAATTATTTTTGTTTTTTTGTTGTTTGATCTATTAATTGAATCTAAATTTTATTTCTTTTTTTAAAACTAAATTAAATTAATAAAAATCCCAATTCCAAATTGAATAGAAATTTCCCATTACATTGACTAAGACATGAAAAAATCCCTATAGAAAGAATGAATAAACTGTATTAAACAAAATAAAACAAAAACTATTAACTCAATTATTATTATATACATTTACATGTAGAATTATACATAAAATATGTATTTCATTATTTTGTTTTTATGTTAACGACTAACTAAAAGAAAAGTGCATAACAAAATTGATAAAGACAAATAAATATCTATTTATAACCAATATGTTCGTGTGTGTTTTATTTTATATTTCCGTTTATCTGATAATTGGGATTGTGTGTCCCTAATAGAGCGTACCAACAACGTTTTTGCCGAAAATCCAACTAAATTTGTACGAAATGTAATAAAAAAGCTGCTATTGGTATTTTGAATCTTGATATTTGAATCATACTCAAAAGTTGATCTCTATTATATTTGTGTGTACGAAAAATAAGAAATGTTACTAAATTTAGTGCCTTATTATTACTAGATGCAGGAATAGAGCTGAAACTCTGAAATTATTAATGTGTAGAATTATGATAAGGTGGTGCTTTGAAAAAAAATATTAAACACTACCAAGAACCCCAAATTACCGAAACTATTTGGGTACAGTAATATGGGGCTATCAAAAAAATTGAATCAATATTGAGAATTTTCGATGGGAAGAATTGGTACCCAATTAGAACATACCAAATTACAGCCAATTCGATTGAAAAATTTGCTCAAAATCCACAAGATCCAGATATTTGGGGGTACCGTTATATGGGGGCTACCCCGAAAAGTAAACCAATATTAATAAATTTTAGTAGGGAGATTTCGTTCCAAATGGGAATCCAACATACCAAATTATAACAATTTCGAGTGAAAAATGTGCCTATGCTCCACAATACCGAAATTTTGGGGGTACCGTTATATGGGGCCAACCGAAAAAGTAGATCTATATTTATAATTTTACATAAGGAGATTTTGTACCCAATTAGAACCCAAAATACTAAATTCTGACTAATTCGATAAAAAAAGTTTCAGAAATCTTTAAAATACAGAAAATTTGTAAGTACCGTTATATGGGGGATGCCCCAAACCGTGGACCGATATAATTCTTCTTCGCTCGAGAGCCCCTGTTTAAGCAGCAGTGTTGCTCAACTTCGGTTGCGATATCTGGAACCTTTGAATGTTTGTTCCTCAGAGTTGCAATCGCCATAGAAGCAGATGCTGTCACGAGAACTTTCTGCTTCGTGTTCGCCTTTTTGGGTGGTTATTGATATATGTGTTGTGCTGTCTTTGGGATTTTGGAAGTGGAAAAGCTTGTGTTATGGCCAGTCTTCTTACGGGCCCTCCTTCTAGCCGACTTAGATACTCCTTTTTCATCATTCTATCTTTGACTCCCTAGAAGGTCCTGATTGATCAGAGATTTTTTGCTTAATTTTGCTATACGCGTCGTCGGAATTCTTTTGATCAAGAAGTTACTATCAAAATTATTAGGACAGTTCCCTTGATAATTTCCGAATCGATTTGCGGAGCCAAGTCAATCAATGCATTCTTTTTAATTCCCACGAAGGCCTATAAGTAAGGTCATCCAGGGAGGCCAGCTGGATATCAGCTGCCTCTCAAGTTTGCTCTCAAAATCTGAATTGACTTCCATTACGAAAACGTAAAGAAAGTCCAAAATGTTGACATTAGACTTAGAGAAAAACAGCTAACTTTCGCTAGCTGGATGACCTTATTAATAGATCTTGATTCCCACAAATAAAACTAGGTACTCCATTTAGTGCAGCTGACTATTCGATTAACTGTCAAAGTGCATAGTTTCAACCATGACACAATGAATATGTAGTCCATTTAGAGCAGCTGATTTCTTGATTAACTGTCAAAGTGCGTATTTCACATGGTTGATAACATTGCATATCGTATTCAAGTATAAATTACGCATTTTGACAGTTAATCAAGTCATGAGCTGAGCAAAATCGACTTTATTGTGCCATGGCTTCAACTTAAATTTGACGTGCAATGTTGTCAACCATGAGAAATATTACAAGATAGAATTTGACAGATTTTCGAATAAAGACAAATGTTTTTGTTTTGTGGCTGTTACCACTCGCAATGTTCGACCCATTATATGCTGTTTGGAATACAGAGTGTCATTTCTGTTCACCTTTGCGTCTCCTATGACCTTTTCCAGCAGGATGTTAAAAAGATCACAAGACAAACTGTCACCTTGTCTAAATCCCCGTTCGGTATTGAAGGGCTCCGATAGGTCCTTCCCGACTTGACCATTGGCTTCAGTCGTTCATACAGCACACTGGATAACATTTTATATGCGATGGGAAGAAGACAAATTCCTCTGTAGGTGGCACATATCGTCTTGTCTCCTTTTTTGTGCACGGGACACCGGATATCATTGAGCATGCATTCCTCTAGCCAAATTGTACTAATCAGCTGGTGCTCCTGACTAGCATCTGCCCACCAGTCTTCGGCTGGTAACCCATCGGCTCCTGCTCCTTTATTGTTCTTCAGACGATTGATTGCTACTCTGACCTCATCTTGGCTAGATGTTATATATTCTATACCGTCATCTCCTATTGGTTCTGGGGTATCTTCTTCACCGCCACTATTTGATACCAAGCTTTTCAAAATTCTCCTTTCAGATCCTCAACACGCTGTCTGTATCTGTCACCAGGTTTCCTTGTTTTACTCGTTGGAAAAATTTCCGGACTTCATTCTGACACCTGTACATCTCGATTTGCTCACATTCACGTTTTTCTTGTTCTCTCGTATTTTTTTTTTTTTTTTTTGAAAATACGTTTCTGCTCTCTCCTTTTCTTCCGATAATTCTCCATCGCACTGCGTGTTGCTACTGTCTGCAGGGTTGCCCTATACGCTGCGTTTTTCAATCGGTAGCATTACGACACTACTGATCGTACCAAGGATTTCTTGATGGTGGGTTTTGGTACCCAAGTGTTGCTTTTGCTGCAGTTTGTAGGGAGTGGGCAATTCTATGCCATTGTGCTTCTACACTATTATCGGGACAGAAGTGCTTTCGTCAAGCAGGCTGGTAATTTGAGTTGAGTAGGCTTTTGCTACCTGTTGTGTTTGCAGCTTTTCGACGTCGAGTTTCCGTGTTACGTTAGATCGCACCTTTGCTGCTACATTAAGACGAGTGCGTCTAATACACTGGATGAATGCCTTTCGTCTATCACAACATGATCAATTTGATTTCTCGTTGATTGATCAGGAGAAATCCAGGTGTCCTTGTGTATATCGAGATGCTTGAACCTGGTGCTGCTAACTACCATGTTTTTTGCTGCGGCGAAGTCAATCAACCTCATTTCGACCAATATACCAAAAATATTTTCTCTTCTGATTTTTGCATTAAAATCTCCTAGCAGAATTTTAATGTCATGGCCAGGGCAGCGGCCATATGCAGTTTCTAGGCGCTCGTAAAAATGTCTTTGGTCTGTCCATCTTTGTCTTCCGCCGGAGTTTGGGCGCAAATAAGACTGATGTAGAAGAACTTCACTTTTATGCGGATTATAGCAAGTCGCTCATCTACTGGAGTGTATCTGGAGACGAGGTCTTTTATGCTCCTATTAACCATAAATCCGCAGCCAAATTCATGTATTTTTTCTCACTATTTCAACGGATGATGGAAGTAGCTACCCCAGCACAGTGGGAAATAATACCGATCTAGCGCGCAGAAAATCAAAAAATGAAGTTGAAGGAAACCTTATAACATTAATGCAGTTTTAAAGTAGAGTGTTGAGAGTACTTAAGTCCGTATAAAATAATACGAATTAATAAGCTAGAACGGAATAACGGTACATTTAAAATAGAATATTTTTCCAATGTTAAAAATGGCATTTTTTAGCTATAAAATTGCGATGGTCGTGTTCAATCTGTGAATATATTATTATAAAATTTTGTCCATTTTTGATATATAGTATTGGTATTTAATTAAATTGTATAGTTATATAACCCATAAGTTATTTTAATTTAGGTGTTTTGGGCTAAATATATGTAAGGTCCGTTTTTTTTAATTCCTTCAATTAAAATAGGGGGGTCGAGTTCAGCTTTGATTTTTGTTTTATTTTTCTTGTGTGTCTGTCTAGAACATCATACTAAATTTTTTCCTGCGACTTCCTGCGACTCTCGGATTTATGGCAATTTTTTGAAAAAATGCCAATTTTGTGTAGGAAGCTTTTTTAAGGTTTTGTTCAAATAAAATTAAAAATTTGTGAATTTTTTTTTTATATAATTCATCAAATATGACTTGAAATAGATCAGAGCATAGCAGATAAGAAAAAAACAAGTTCAAAATGTCCATCCTAAGGTTCAAGAGTACTGGGTGTGAGTATGAAAATTAGGGATTTAAGTAAGCTGCTCCAAACGTTGATTTTAAACTCATGCACTGAATATTTTTTCATAAATTAATTAAAATTGTCCATCTAAATCTATTCTTATCCAAAATATCGATAAACATACAATAAAACATCTACTTTGATTTTCTACGCGCTAGATCTGCATTTTTTCCCACTGTGCCCAGGTGACACCGCGGGGAGGTCAGTGTCAACAATTGAGATGAAAGAGGGACCAAGATTGTTAAAAATATATTATTTATAAGAATCGCGCTCATAGCTCTGTCCTCAAGTCCGTAAAATAAATATTATTTAAAAAAATCCATGTTTACAACTCCTATAATTTTCAAAAATAGGCTTTAAAATATATGCTTGTAGTTCCTATAGTCATTAAAAAAAGACTTAAAATCCACGCAAATAGCGCTACCAGTTCTTTGCACTTATGATTCCAAGAGACTTTACATATGTTACTCACAAATTCCCACATTTACTTCATTAAATCGTGGTTTAAAATTTTCTTAAACATATAGTAAAAAAATTCCAAAGTTATAACTTCGATTAAGCTTCAAAAAAAAAAAAAAAAATAAAAATAATAATAATAATACATAAATAAATAATAATAATGTCGTTGAACGAATTTTGTTGTATAAATATGTATATAGTCTTGGAAACAATATTTGAAAAATACAAGCCTAAGAAAATCATGCGTGTAGCTGTGATAGTTCTTGAAAACTTTTAACTTATACCTTAAAAGTTTCATAAAATATCTAAAAAACACACCCCTTTAACTGTGATTGAATTTCTTCTAAAAATATTCATAAATAACTATACATATCAGAGCCACACATATCATTTCCCACTGTTTGCCATTAGCAAACAAAATTGACATATAATTACTTTACAATTGAACGCCTTAAGGTAGGCAACACTTTTCACACATGTGTGTGAAACAAAACGGATGTGAAATACCCAACGGAACTGTTCCATTGACACATTTAAGAGTAACAACGTCGCTCTCTTTTCAGTTGCCAAATTGTACCGTTAGCAATAAAAGTTACATTAACAGTGACACACTAAGAGCCTGACAGCGTGAGAGAGAGAGAGTGCGAGGAAGAGCGAAAGAACGACCAGAACGCTGTCTGCTTCACAAAATGTAAGGCATATACAGCAAAAATCGATTGCTGTGTGTGCTGGCTAGTGTAGATGAAAAATACAAGTAGACCGAACCGAACGACCGAAGATGACCCACTTTTGGGGTTTTTTCGCATTCAACTAAAATAATTTTTTTCTAATTAGAAAAAAAAAGAAACACACATAGATGAAAATTAAAAAAGAAAAGCAAGTAATTGTGACCAGTTAAGAAAAAAATGAATGAAATATATTTGTGTAAAATAATTCATTTGTATATTTAGTGAAGTTGTAGATGAAACAAAAAAAGAAAAAAGTTTACAGTTTACCATAAAAAAGTGATATACAATAAAGGTGTGAAAAAAGATTGAAAAAAACTGTAGAATATTTAAAATAAAATTTGCTTGGTCTGCATACAAATATTGAAGAAAAAGTAAAAAAAAAACGTGGAAACAATTTTTGCCTGAAAGCTCCACAAAATAGATTCGTGTCTAGTTAGTTATATTTTAATTTTTCATTCCTTGTCACCATTGAGGTTTATGGCCCCACCATAACGGGAATATTGGCACACTTGGATTTTTTTTTCGTTCGTTCGTTTGTTCGTTTGTTCGTTCATTGTTGGGTTCCCAATAAAATACGCGCGTGTGTGTGTATATGCCACAGTAGCTACTGCTGCTGGTAAATGATTCCAGTGTGGAAAGGAAACGAGGCGGAGCAGTAGAACATTTATTGTAGTACGGATTTCAAAGGCGCTTGGTATACCAATTTTTGGTTTGGAGACAAAAATATGAACGGAATTTCATTAATATAAAAACGGATTGTGTGGAAAATCTTCAGAATCCAGAAGTGTATTCGGGCATCATGAAATCTTGTGAAAACCTCCAAGTCGAACTCAAATGTGAATGTGAAAAGATAAATTTCACATCTCGGGCGGGTGTGTATATTGTTCTGTAGATAACAAAAAAACCCATACAAAAAATGTAATAAAACAACAACAAAAATATATCCAAACAAATTAAAGCAAATCTCTAATATCCATGTAGTTAGTAGTCCACCAAACCAAAGCTAATAAATATAAAAAAATTGCATTTATAGTATTTAAATGTATTGTAACCTATAAAAAATATATAAGAAAGAAAAAAAGCAGCAGCAGCAGCGGAAAAAGAAGCAGCATATTCGTTATAATTAAAATAAAAAATAGTGTATAAATTAAATAAAATTAAGTGTAAAACAAATGTGAGTGTGTGAGGAGAAAAAAGTATTTCACTTTGATGATAAAAAATTAGCTTTCGAATTAAATAAAACATAAGCGAAAATAATACAGTTCGTTCTTTTTTTTTCTTGTGAAAAGCATATCGATAAAAGTGTAAAAACGAAGAAGAAGAATTACCAGAACCAATTCCCTCTCTGGCAGGAAAAAAAAGTATTACACCAATATTTTCACAATCTCTTCTCCAACAGAAACAAGAAGAAAAGGAACACTAATACACACACTCTCACCAATGCACCATTCGGTCTCCCACTTTCTCTCACACACATTACCATACACATACACCGAGCAGAAACACACACTCTCTCTCCCATACACACCGTAACTTGAACCAAAAGAAGAAAAAAGAAATATATGCAAACTCTTTGTCACACATGGTCTTGCTCATCATCATTCATTGACAGTAGTAGTAGCAGCAGCAGAGAGTAACAACATGCCAACATGCTCGATTGTGTTATTATGTATGTATTGGACACGCATACTCGACTAGTATTACGGTTACTGTTATTAAAAACAACCTAAAACAGTGTTGCCTTCCTTCGCCGTTGGCTCGTTCGCTCACTGGCTCGTATATTCGCGTTGTCGCTCGTGTGTGTGTGTTTGTGAGTTTTGTTCACAAATGTCGTTGACATTTTTTGTCATTATTCAACAACACCACATAATTTTGAAACTGTCATCGAACATCAAATGAATAAAAAACAACACGCTGAAATTTTTACAACAGTTTGAAAATAATCAACGATTGAGGAAACACCATCATCAACATTGCCAACAACAACATTAGCAACACTCTCACAATAACAATCGAGGGATCTAACTGTAAGTAATTATTTATAAGGATGTTTCTTTTGCTCGTATTTTAATTGTGATTATATATTTGCGTATGCTCCACTTACAGCTTTTGTTATGTTACAAATAGGAAATGGAATGAATGAGAAATATAAGAGATTATACAAGCAAGAGAGGATTTTTGTTTTGACAATGAAATATTAAGGAATTTTGCAGAGTTGCCAAAACATTGATGGGGAACTAGAATCGTGGAAAATGACAATCTAAAGGAATTATTTCTTTTTGTATGATAGGATAGATGTTCAGAAATTATACCTGCTATCATAATTATAATTGTTCTTTCAAATATAGTTTTATGACTACATTTTTTGAGAGAGGTTTTTGTTTTAGACATACAACGATAAACATAATAATCAAAATACCACATTAGTTTTACTAAAATGACTATAAAAACTTTAAAAATGAGCAACTGCGAAGTGCCGCACATAGAGGAAATATACACCAAAATGATAAAAATTGCGTTTTTGGAGCTTAACGTTTCCCACGCGATTCAGCTTTGCAATATTGAAGGTATTTTGTTATTGCAGGTATTATTAGTGAGGAAAGTATAGTTTCGGATCTCGCCACTGATCTTCATCTGATCCTTTAGTTTTTTGTTGGGATATTCTCCACCGAAGCTATTAAAAGTAAATGCAAATAAAACAATGAAGAATCTCGCACCTCATATGTACCTAGGTTAGGTTAGGTTGGGGATGTACGGTTGTTTTTAACAACCGTCCACTCGGAAACTATGTCCATTGTGATCATCCTTTATATATAGGTATACCTATAAAGAAAAGAGAAAAGATAGTGGAAGAGTAGAGAGAAGAATAGTGAGAAAAAGGGGGGGGGGGGGCGGAAGAGAGATTATTTTAGCCAAGTCACTTTTTTGACAAAGCCTAGAATTTGGTTAGGGTCTATTTTAGAGAAGAAGACTAGATTATCAATTGTTTCCAGTTCTTCTTCGTCCTCACATAGACGACAGTAATCCTCTCCACTGGAGTCCCACTTACAGTCATATGCATAATTATTTTGTCAAGAAAATAAAAACAGCTTTCGTTTATTTAAATTTTTATTTTAGAGAATACAAATGAGACACGTTGTTTTTTAGTAAAGTTTAGATAAAATACATATTTAAAAAATATAACCAAAAAGTAATTCATTTAAAAAACAAAAATTTTTACATATAACCATTTTAATGGCTTGGCAAAAGTATTTTGACAAAGGAGAAAGGATTAATAAATATTGCTTAAAGCTCTATAACAACAAAATACATGTTTAATGTAGAGATTAGTAGAAGGTATAACCTCCGTTAGCTGCAATCACTTTTTGGAGCCGCCTGGGTACGGAATCCACCAGCGTTTTCAGCAAGTCCGCAGGAACCTCGTTCCATAGAGCGGTAACTTCTGAAATAGTCTCATCTCGAGTTTTATTCAGTGAAATATTTCTCTTTCTTTTTATATACGCCCACACATTCTCAATAACGTTTAAATCAGGACTTTGGGGTGGCCAACTCAGCACATTGAGATCCATATCTTTAAAATATTCCTTAATCAGTTTACTCCGGTGGCAGGGAGCATTGTCCTGCTGTAAAATAAAATGACGGCCTATTAATTTCTGTCCAGAAGGCAATGCGTGGTCCCTCAAAATCAATAAATATTGATGTTGGTTCATGTTTCCGACAATTGGAACAAAGCTACCGAGGCCATTACGAGCAATACACCCCCAGAACATGACAGTCCCTCCACCATGAGCAACTTTTTGACACACTGGAGCCTTTGTTTTCCGTTCATGTTGTGGAATTCGTACAAAAAACTTTCTTTTCGAAGAATTGTACTCGAAAGTACTCTCATCTGTCCAAAGAACGTTACTCCAGAACTCAGCAGGCTTGTAAGCATACTCCCTAGCAAAAGACAAACGCTTTAATTTGTTTTGGTGTGAAATATATGGGATAACTCTGCTTATGTAAGTTTTAAAATTGTTTTCTTTCAAGCGTCGACGGATTGTTCCTTCACTTATTGATTTTGCTGAACTCAAATTCCACTCCTCTGCAGCATCTTTTGGCTTTAGTGTGACGTCTGCTTTAAATTTTCTTAGAATTATCCTATCCTCATTAGTTGTTGTTTTTCGTTTCCTTCCAGTTCTTGCTAAATTTTGTACACTATTAGTGTTTCTAAATTTATTTATTTGATAATAAACAGTTTGACGGGATAAATTAAATTCCTTTGCTATATTTATAACACTTTCACCGGAATTAAACTTCGAAACTATTGACGATCTTATAAAAGAGCTTATTTCGGCTACTTTTCCCATATTGTTTATGGGTAGTAACTAATTTTATGTTGGAAATATTATAAAGGTTATCCGAACTCTAAAAATACAAAACTATACTGACTTTTACCAAAGGAAGATTGTATAATGACTAAATTAAAGATTTGTCAAAATACTTATGCCACACTCAATAATGATGTAAATTTGATTTTCGATCAGCGGAAAGAGAATGCATAAAGAATTAGAAGAAATATTTCGTGTATTTGTTGTTGTCTCCATTGACCATTGAATTGGACCTAAACATGTTACCGTTAATCGTTGCAGTCAAACAAACAAAGTATCAACAAAAAAATTTTAAATTGTCAAAATAATTATGCCTATGACTGTAGAAGTGAGAGATCTAACTTTGCAGTGACCAGTAATAATCCCCTCAACGTTTTTGATCTCCCTCTTGCAGTGATCCAGCAGCGAAGGCGTTCTTTTGCGAGAGAATCCTACCAGATAGATTTAGAGACTCTGCAAGCAGGTTCCCTTAACCATCTGTTGCCGACTACCTCGCAATGGAACGCACGGATTCTGCCAATGAAATAGCTGATGGGGGGTTTCATAGATCTCTCAATCAGAAGACTGAACGACTGTTACCCCCCTCGAGCAAGCTCGTCGGCTATCTCATTCCCTTCAATATCGTTATGTCCTGGAACCCAGTATAGCCCAACTATTTGTCGTATATCATTCAGAGCGGTCTTACAATCATGAACTGCTTTCGAATTTATAGTATGCGCCTTCACCGCTTTCAGGGCCGCCTGACTATCTACATAAATAGTCACCGGTCCCGTAATGTCGGCATTAAGTGCTTTTACTATCTCGGCCGCTTTCGTGATTGCGAGAATCTCTGCTTGAAAAACTCTACAGTCATTGTTGAGTTTATATGAGTTCTGTATACCTAATTCCCTACAGTAGACGCCTGCACCAGTGCCATCCTCCATCTTGGACCCATCTGTGAAGATTGACAGACCTGGCAGAGGTAGGGAGCCACTAGTCCAGGATTCCCTACTAGAAAATTCAACTTTGATGTCATATGTAGTTCCTAAGCTAAACCTAATTTCAATAGTCATTCTGACTCTTATTCGTTTAGCAATCATTGAAAGCTTATGATCAATTACCACGTTTGATGGACCTGGATCTTAAGCAGGAAATAATATATAATTAAGGAGTAAACGTGTTATTTTAAATAGCACAGCTTCTCTCACAAGCTGCTTTATTGGCGCCCAACATGGGGCCAGCTTCATTGACACCCAAAGTGAAGCCCGGGGACAAACTATGACAGTCAATATCGAGTGAGTTTTTATTCGACAACAAATTAAATAAAAGCACAGGCATATTGGGCAGTTTAAGTTTATATTTATTGAGTCTTTTTTTTAAACAATGTTAATATATAAATAAGATACATAATATGAAGGACTTATGACTATAATGTATTATCATAATGCAGTGACAGACATTACAGCACCTAGCTTTTACATGAAATGAGACATAAAATGTGGGTATACATCAGATAAAGTTACGTACATCCTTGCTCCCGAGACTAATACAATAAGAAGGGATAATTTATCCAGGGTTTATGAACTTAAAACTAATGATACAAAACAAAAATAAAACAAAACAATGAACAGACAAAAAAGTAAAAGTAGGTAAATCAATAACTACCCACGATGCGTACCGGTCAGTGCCTTTTCGTAAAACTGGGTAATACCCGCTTCGGACTCGTACTTATACCCTATAGGTGATGGATAATTTGTGTTATACCAACCAATGTTCACTTGACTATTACATGCTTCATTCATATGCACATTTTCATGAAACTCTAATCTTGCATTGAACTTATCCAAGATCGTACAGATATAGGTAGACATACGTTGCAATTTTGAATTTTCATAAATAAAATTATTCGAATATCTCTTATTGACACATATAAAATTTTTTCCGATGCAAAGTCTCAAAATTTTTCTCTCAAAAACCTCTAGCTCTTTCACAACAATTGGTGATATGTTAAACCAGGCAGGAAAGGCATACAAAATAACAGGCCTTATACATGTCTTGTACAACATTAATTTTGTACTTGCAATCAAAGCTTTATTGTTCAGAATTCTCAAAAATAAAATAAAAATTCCTCGGGCCTTATTTAATGCTTTTCTAGCATGTGAATTAAATTTAAATAGTTTGTTAAACTTTACTCCCAAGTACGTAATTTTGTCTCTAAAGGGAATTACAATGCCATTTAATGCCAGTTTTAAATTCTTACTCTCGGGAACTACAGAACGTTTACATTTTCCAGATGCATTTCTAATGCAAATTGCTTCGCTCTTGGAAGTGTTAATTTTGATTCCCCATTCATCGTACAATTGCTTAACATTATGCAGGTATTGTGAGATATTGTCAGTAGCACAAACTGGTGACTCGTGGTGTGAGTACAAAAGTGAGTCGTCAGCGTACAGAATACCCGAAGCGTTTTCTTGGGTATGAGGGAAATCGTACATTAAGATGTTGTACAAATGCGGTGCTAGCACAGATCCCTGCGGGACGCCAGAGCTTATATGTGACAATTCAGACACTTGATTTTTATATAGAACGCAAAATTTTCTGTTTGTTACGAAGCTCTTAAATAATTTAACAACCTCAGGGCTGAATCCAATTCTTATCATTTTGGTCAATATTCCATAGTGGGAGGCATGATCAAAGGCCTTCTCAACATCTAGGGAAACTGCAACGGTACACTTCTTTTCACGAAGGTTCAGAACAATATCATTTGTAAATTTAGTCATTGCATCAACTGTGGAATGTCCTTTCTGAAACCCGAACTGTGAATTAGGTATATACGGTAAAGTGACTCCTACATCCATTTTAATACGTACAATCATTTCAAAAAGTTTACCAATGTTAGATAACAAGGATATAGGCCTCAAATTAGATATGTCATCATTATTGGGTTTTTTCTTTATGGGAACAATTTTAGAGACTTTCCAAGATTCTGGGAAATAGCCGTTTGAAATGCAGTTATTAAAGATAATGGTAAGAAATTCAAAGGCCTTTGTTGGAAGCTTAAGAATTGTGAAATTAGAAAGATTGTCTATTCCGAAAGATTTCTTATTTTTAATAGTGTTAGCAACAGCCAGAATTTCATTTAAATTTGTTAAATTTACACATCCTGTTTGATTTCTAGCATCTGAATCACTGGAAAATACGTGACAGTTCTGTGGAACGTTTGCAATATACCCGTTTACAAAATCTTCACTTACAGAAGGGAGGCTAGCAGCGTTATTATAAATGTTATAGAAAAAAGATTTTAAAAGCGTAAGACATTCAGAATCATCACTTATAACAGTACCATCTACGGCAACTTTGTCTATCGGACGGGATCTGTGATGACCAATAATCTTAAAAACTTCCTTATGCGCCTTTGGCCCCGGTTTAATATTTTTAAGTTTATCTTGGAAATTCGAAACTTGCTCAAGTTCTACCTGTCTCTTTATCATTATACTTAATAATTGGATCTGTTTCGATAATCTCAGATATTCCGGACTGCGCCTGTTATTGGAGATACGGTAAATCCGTTTAAGCTCCTTTTGCCAATTATACTTTATTTTGAACAGCTGTTTTATCCTATCTGATACTGTAAATTGTCTTTTTTTCAAGTCAATTTTTTCAGAATGAAATTCAGAGACCGAATTAACCACAGAAGTAAAGTGATCTACATACTGATCGATTTCATCGTTAGTCAAATTTCTATCAGCATTGGGATAATGGTCCAAAATACCTTGAGCTACATCATATTTGAAATCATTCCAATTCGTATTTTTGTAGCTTATAAAAGTAGGTAGTGGCTTTAAAATAATTTCGACACTTGGAAGATTAGCGCTAAGCTTGAGTGGATAGTGATCTGAAAAACTTGGTAAACAGGAAGTAGAATATATAGGATTGGGCAAGTCTATAGCATTAGAACTGATAAGAAAATGATCCAAATATGATGAACCATTAGGAAAAGTAGGACAAGAAGAAGATATTCTGGTAAAGAAATGTGGATGTTGTTGGAGGTGATCATAAAAACTATTCCCATTTATGTTATTCATGGTATCCCCCCATGAAACATGTCTGGCATTAAAGTCGCCGCCAACAAAGATAAGATCAAAATCCCTGGAATATTGACCTAAACAAATCAGAGAACGTGAAATCTGCGATTGATCAGAATTCCCCGGTAAGTAAATGGAGCCAAGCAAAATTTTTCTAAGGGCGCCATTAATATAAACATCAATCGAGATAAATAAACTAGGGAAACTAAAACCCGAAATAATCTCTTTACTGAACTTGTAATTTTTCCTTAGCAAAATAGCTACCCCTTGTGAGGTATTGTCTCTGAGAAATTGACAGCCCTCAAAATTAATATTTGCACCAGGTCGCAAGTGCGTTTCTTGAATGAATGCAACGTCTATATCATGGGTGTTGACTAACTTGAACAATTCGTATTTACGGCCATATTCAATTAATGACCTAACATTAAATGTGATGAGATTTAACATATTACGGACCATAAGTGATATTAACTTCGTGCAAGAGACTAACACACTGTTGTATAGCCTCATCCTTTGACATTGATTTATAATTTCTTAGGAAATTCAAAATTTTATCTTCTAATGAAATCGTCTTAGGGGGACAAATTTCTTTAGCGATTTTTAAAAAATCTTCAATAAGTCTCGGTCTCTGTGAAGAGCCTGAAGTTAGGTTAGCGGAACACTTACGGGATGCATCTGAATAAGAAATATCCGGCTGTATAATAGAGGATAAAGCATTAAAAACATTATTATTTACTTTCGATTTTCTTTCCAAAGCAACTGTTTTAGCTCTCTTCTTCAGTTCAACATACTTTTTATATTCAGGACAACCCCTAAAACTTGCGGGATGACCACGATTCCCACAGTTGATACAGTAGGGTAGATTCCCATCACCTTGAACGATTTTACATTCGCCTTTGGCGTGGTTTTCACCACATTTGACACAAACAGATACTCTATTGCAATTTTGCGACATATGACCCTATTTTTGGCATCTCCAGCATTGGACATCCCCCAAGTTTCTTTTCGGCAATTCCCAATAGACTCTTTGCTTCAATACATACCTCAGCGACTTCAATTCTGATACCGATTTGCCCGACAGTAGAGTTACAAGATAAAGCCCTGTATCAATATCATTTTTTCTAGAGTAAGAAGTGGTAAATTTAGAGACGTCTTGCACCGTATCTGGAACTAACATATCTAGGTCTGCCTTAATATCATCAATTTGAGTTTCATGAAGAAGTCCGCGGAGAACTATGGTTTGTCGTTTCAACTCTTTTGGAGTATAAGAATACGAGTCCAACTTTTTTTCTCGTAGAAGGCTCATTAATTCGGTGTGAACATTTGGATCTTGTAGATAAAGTTTGCTTTTGTGTCTGCTTTTATTAATAATTCTAAATTCGATGTTCCTAGCCTTTAAATCATTTAACAAACTATGCAAGTCTATGCCAAAAAGAAAAATAGGGGGACAGAACGATTTTCTATTCCTATCAGGTTTATCTACTACTTCTTTCAAAGGAGCAGGCCTATTATATGCTTTGTCAGATTTAATATCCAAATCACCTAATATGGAAAATCTGTTGCTTGACAGCACCGACTGTTCGGATGATTTTTTTGGAGCTTATTTCGGCTACTTTTCCCATATTGTTTATGGGTAGTAACTAATTTTATGTTGGAAATATTATAAAGGTTATCCGAACTCTAAAAATACAAAACTATACTGACTTTTACCAAAGGAAGATTGTATAATGACTAAATTAAAGATTTGTCAAAATACTTATGCCACACTCAATAATGATGTAAATTTGATTTTCGATCAGCGGAAAGAGAATGCATAAAGAATTAGAAGAAATATTTCGTGTATTTGTTGTTGTCTCCATGACCATTGAATTGGACATAAACATGTTACCGTTAATCGTTGCAGTCAAACAAACAAAGTATCAACAAAAAAATTTTAAATTGTCAAAATAATTATGCCTATGACTGTAGAAGTGAGAGATCTAACTTTGCAGTGACCAGTAATAATCCCCTCAACGTTTTTGATCTCCCTCTTGCTGTGATCCAGCAGCGAAGGCGTTCTTTTGCGAGAGAATCCTACCAGATAGATTTAGAGACTCTGCAAGCAGGTTCCCTTAACCATCTGTTGCCGACTACCACGCAATGGAACGCACGGATTCTGCCAATGAAATAGCTGATGGGGGGTTTCATAGATCTCTCAATCAGAAGACTGAACGACTGTTACCCCCCTCGAGCAAGCTCGTCGGCTATCTCATTCCCTTCAATATCGTTATGTCCTGGAACCCAGCATAGCCCAACTATTTGTCGTATATCATTCAGAGCGGTCTTACAATCATGAACTGCTTTCGAATTTATAGTATGCGCCTTCACCGCTTTCAGGGCCGCCTGACTATCTACATAAATAGTCACCGGTCCCGTAATGTCGGCATTAAGTGCTTTTACTATCTCGGCCGCTTTCGTGATTGCGAGAATCTCTGCTTGAAAAACTCTACAGTCATTGTTGAGTTTATATGAGTTCTGTATACCTAATTCCCTACAGTAGACGCCTGCACCAGTGCCATCCTCCATCTTGGACCCATCTGTGAAGATTGACAGACCTGGCAGAGGTAGGGAGCCACTAGTCCAGGATTCCCTACTAGGAAATTCAACTTTGATGTCATATGTAGTTCCTAAGCTAAACCTAATTTCAATAAAGTCATTCTGACTCTTATTCGTTTAGCAATCATTGAAAGCTTATGATCAATTACCACGTTTGATTAAGGAGTAAACGTGTTATTTTAAATAGCACAGCTTCTCTCACAAGCTCCTTTATTGGCGCCCAACATGGGGCCAGCTTCATTGACACCCAAAGTGAAGCCCGGGGACAAACTATGACAGTCAATATCGAGTGAGTTTTTATTCGACAACAAATTAAATAAAAGCACAGGCATATTGGGCAGAAAAAAATAAAACAGAATTATGTATCGACTTCTTTAAAATGTTGGCATAATAAATATTTTTTCATGAAATATTTTTTTTTATGTTTGAACATTGACGTCATGTGTGAAACACTACAGCATTTAAATGACCTCCTCGCGAACTGTGGCAAGCATTGATTCTTTTAAGATAATTTTCAAATTTTTGACACATATTTGGTGGTATCTCTGTTCTTCAATAGCAGGGAAAAATCGCTTATCATATGACCACAACGCTTCGCATTAATCACCAATTACACTTACGCACCAAACAGTGACATTTTCTAGATGTAATGGTCTCTCTTCAATTATGTGAGAATGCTCAGAGCTGATCTTTATATGGACGTGTGTAGGTGTAGATCTTAATTTGAAATACGCCATAATGTGCCGTAAGACCTTAGTAATTCCTGCCAAACGACGTGGAATCGAAATTCGGGTGTTGGACAACACTTTCATTCTCTTCAGGGATGTTTTCAAATAGCGAAACTATTTTGGACGATAAGTAAACTAAAATCCCCTCTTAACCCTACGATCAATAACAGGGTACATTTGCACCTTTTTTGGTTCAAAATGCTGTAAAATTTACAATAATGCAGATAATTGGATCAAATTTTGAAGAAACATTTTTGAGGTGTTTACACACATAATGATGGAAAACCCTATACTATATGATACCCTTCACCACTTTGGGTATATTGTATATATGTATCCTTAAAATTGCATGTCAATGTTCGATCGAAGTTACATACTCATGTCTTTCTGCAACCTATGATAATTTTAATTTCATTCGGGCAGATTTAGAGTCGTCTGCGTACCATGGGACAAAAATTGATACACGCTATTCGGTACGCCGCACTGTTAAAAATTTAATTTCAATCATACACCCGTTCGAAATACATATGGAAACTGTGGCTGCATCTGCACCAATCTCAACAAAACGAAATGACGTCAATTAAGTCTCAATTTTATACGTTGTGCTAAATTTCGTGTTAATCGGACAAACATTAGGAGTTTGGTGCACCATTTATGTAAAATCGGACGAATATATATGTATATGTGGGATCTAATTTAGGTGTCCCCCAAGCCCCTCTGCAAATTTGTGTATCCCTATTCGAAATTCGATCCTAATATATTCTGAAATCTATTATCTGAAATGGAATTGGTACCAAGAAATTAGGGGGTTTCAACCAATATTTCACATTATTGTCGTAGGAAATTGTATTTAGCCTCATTATCCATTAGGGCTGACTTGAAAGACTTGAAAGATTGTGGCAACTGGAGAGGAATAACCCCGCTCAACGCCATATTCAAAATTCTGAAACTTTAATACAGAAAAGAATACTAAGTCACGTAGATAACATTCTGAAAGATGAACGACTCATAATAGATCAATCACCCCTATTGTTCACAATTGTACTGGACGAAAAAATGAATATGGTCTGCCCTCAGAGAAGACGCATAACATGAAGTCTCTCACGACAACTCGAAGACTTAGACTATACGGGTGATATCTGCCTTATCTCTCAAGATATCCAAAGTTGGAGATCTGGTGAGACTGGCAAGCAATGTTGGACTTGAGATTAATATCATCAGAACTAAGACCATGAAAATTAACAACACCCGTACGGAAAACATCATGATACGAGGCCAAAACATATGTCTCAGGATCATATGCAGAGTATTCTGGCCCAACATCATATATAACGTAGAACTGTGGAACTTAACGAAGCAGGATTAAACGCAGATTAAACGTAAAAAATGGAGATGAATTGGCCACATCTTAAGAAAAAATGGTCATAGCATAACAAGAATGGCGATTTAATGCAATTCTCAGGGATCAAGAAATCGAAGTCGATCAAGAAACACCTGGCGGCGAACAATAATCTAATAACTAAGACAAAATAACCTTTCATGGGAAGATGCAAAAACAATTTCAACGAACCTATGCTCTTAAGAGGAGTAACAGGAAAAAATGCTGTATTGATGTGCTTTTTCGGCCTTGAGTATGATTCGTCACCAATTAAGACTTATTTGAGGTAATCTACATAGTCGTTAACGATATAACTATAATTTCGAAACAATGTTCGCTTTTCACGTTTTATGCCTAAAAATCCTTACAAATTGATTCGAACGATATGCCAATACCATCATAAACCACAGTGCTAGTGATTCGCCGATTATCCAAAATCATTTTCAATGTTTTCTTGCGTTGTTGACGTGCTCCGGCGACAAGGATGAGGATCATAATTGACATCTTCTCGCCTTCCTTAAATCGGTTATTTCAAATGTCCTTAAACATTTTATTTTTACACAATTCTTAATACAGTTTTTCTAATAGAAAAAAATTGAAGAGCACGCCAAAACGACAAACTTTTTTATCTGTCCAACACGTATTTAGTAAACATTTCCAAATTTGTAAAATCGTCCTTTTCAACAATGTTTGAAATCAAATTCAGCAAAATATCTTAACTTTTTCAATAAAATTCATGAATTTTGAGATTTCTTCAACAATAATCATCCATTTACGATAGCTTTTATATTTTTTAAGATTTAAGAAATTCATTTCATTTTACTTCCCTCCCACTTTCGACATTTTAAAATCGTTTTCCCTTGTTAAGAAAACACATCATATTTCATTCTATTATTTTATGAAACAGAATAATAACAAATTTGAAAATCTATTTAAATTCCCCCAAAATAACAATCATTGTTATGGCAACCCTTAAGAAAATAACAACATGTGCTCTTTATCACCAGAAAATAAATGAGAGAGAACAACAAGAGAACGTAATACAACTTGTTCAGAGCCAATTCATAGTATTCCAGTTATTTTTAATAAAATACAACATGCACACGCACACACACTCTGGCACATTAATACTATGTCAAACTTTGACTTCCTCCCCCTGAGATATGCAATGATTTTTTTTCTGTTATTGTAGCCACCCCAATTCGTAGTGACGTTATGCGTTTTGTTTTTATTTGTGTTGTTGTTAGCTTGGGCTGAGAGATAACAGTTGTTTCTATCACTTGTTCTCTCTGGATACAATCTACTCTCTCTTTCTTCTTTAACTCTCTCTCTATCTCTGTGTCTGTAATATGAGTTGTGTGACTATAATCGGGGGTTAAATTGTGGTCTTTTGTGCGTGTCATACATTTTGCTGTTGTTGTTGTTATTTGGTCATTGCAATAACTTCTCCATGTATGTGAACACTCACCAAATGAAACGAAAAACAACAACGACAAGATAAAAGCAAAACGAATGATGAAAATTAAAAGGAATAAAAAAAACATAATCAAACTATTTGCTCTACATAGAAAACTACTAAATGCGTAATGATTAGTTCAATACCTTATCAACGTGTTATTGTTATTGCATAAATAGCTATAAGAACAGCCCCAACAGCTCCAACAACAACGATAACAAAATTCATACATAAATTTTCGACACGCGACTATTAAGCTAAGTGGAAATGTCCGAAGTGGAAAGTGGTGTTGGTGGTAGCGCTAGTGAGTGGTGGTTGATGTTAGCCGTGTTGATAATGGAGGTCAAAAGGGGTGCCCAGGCGATCAGTGTATAATAATTTCTTGTAATTAAATACCAGAGGAGCTTCCCAGCCTTTTGTTACAGTATGTAATACAAGTTTCCACCTTGCCACCTTTAATGGAATTTGTAGCAAAAAGTAGACACAACAAAGAGAACATGTAGAGGAGAGACGGGTAGAGAGAGGTAGAGGTAACCACACAAAGCAACAAAAAATAAACTGGCTAAAGACAAGTCATAAGGTTTTTGAACCTTGCTAATGGGCACAAAACAACCTGAGTCCTATATTTGTTAGTTGCCAAAAAAAGAAGAAAAGATAAAACGGAACAGAAATAGTCACGCATTAGTAGGCCAAATTGCTTGCCGCTTTTGGTAAATTAGCTGTGGTTCTTTTATTGCAGGACTTTGGTTTTATTTGCTGAAACCGTACACAAAAAATAATGCTGAATGGACTGTTTTTCTAGCTTCTGTTTACTTTTGCTTACAATTTTGTAAATGTAAATTCTATGAGTGGTTGGTTGGGAAAAATTTCTATGAATTTTGTAAATGCGGATAAATTACTGCATATTTTTGGGGGGAAATGTTATGGTAATTTCATTGGAAGAATAAATAAAACACGATTTTTTTTATCAATATTCTCTAATGAGCGTAATGAAATGTGAAGTATTACAATGAGTTATAGCTTTAAAACTACAGCTTCTTCTGCTACAAATTTTATTATTATAGCCGAAGATTCTACATTAACATTAGATGGAATTTTACAGTTTCTACTTCGATCGATCTTACATTCGTTTTTGGACTCGAAATTTTAGTTGGAGTCTCAGAAGGTTATGTCGAATTTGCGTTTATATTATCAGTATTACCACTTGGACAAATCAGTTATAATGACGTTTCCAAAAAATGCATTTTATTTGAACGCTTGTAAGGATCAGAATTGTTATTCAGCTTAGAAGGGATCGTATGATTGTTGTCAATATGTATACGCACTATATTTTCCAATTATATATTTTAATGTAAGTGGACATATATGGGCACTTCCGCGGTCACTTACACGACCTTAAGATATAAAATAAAACATTAAATGCCAATATTCGACAATTAGAAGAACTTAGATAAAATCAAACCGCGTGTAATTTGACAGTTCTTGATTATAAGTTAGTGTTACTTTTCTCGCTGTTGCTTCTCGACCAATTGCTGGGTTTGTCAAAATCGCTGCTGTTATTTTTCATTTCCTCTCCAACACCTCTACATTTCATTATATCACGAAAAAAGTTTTGCCTTTTATTTGAACGCTCATAACGACTATCGTTTATATATATCAATTATTTTGTCGCCTTCGTTATAGTGATTTCCAAACAATTTTTAATGTTCATTTAATCGTGATTCCATAGATTTTACTATTTTCTTCGATAACATAAAGGAAAATTCAATCTATCACAAAGTATAATTGCTGACACGACATTGCGTTGTCAACACCCATTCGATACAATCATTTTATATATTCGTATAAGTTCTAAAATCACACATTGTCAGTTCCTAATATATTTACAAACCTTTCACGAATCAGCTCTTCGCATTGTGATTCTTTAGATTAGCTATCAATTTAACTTCGGCACGCTGTTGCTTCTCGACCAATTGCTGGGTTTGTCAAAATCGCTGCTGTTATTTTTCATTTCCTCTCCAACACCTCTATTCACCGATCACGAAATAACGGATCTATCCTTATTTCTTCCTCGACACTGGAAATATCCATTATTTTGTCGCTGACGTCCATTTAAGCAGTTCGTGACGTCCATTTAATCGTGATTCCATAGCCTTACCCCTTCACAATAATTGCTGACACGACATTGCGTTCGGGCCATAGATCGACTAAAATCACACAAAATATATTAAAACTTGGGCCTGTATTTCTATTACAACCTATTAACTGATCTGTTCAAATATGCAACGTTTTAAAGGTAACTTCATAATGCATATCTCATAGAAGTCCTGCTCTCTATTTTCAAACAACTCATAAAAATTAATCCCATTCCAGTCGTACCAAATGCATAGCAGAAGCTTCCTGGCAGTTAGTCCAGGTTTGGCCACCGTTTGAGGTGCTTCCCCGTTCTTTGGCCACGATCGTTTTCGGACAGGGCTATCGTATGTGATCCATTCCTCATCTCCAGTCACCATCCGTTTATTTTTATCCAAGGTTTAGCAAGAAATTTTGCAATGCAATAATCTGTTACTTGGTGTGCACCCAAACATCGAGCTTCTTTTTGATTCCAGCTTTATGTAAACGGTTTAAATCAGTTTTATGGTCGATTTTTAGCTTCAGGGCGATGTTACGACAGCTAACATGCCGGTCAACTTCGATCATTTCTCCGATTTATCGACATTGTTGTCAATACTTATTCACAATATAAGAGAAAATCGTGTTATCATTAGCATATTTGAATAAAATAATCCATGTCAAAGTAAAAATCAAGATTAGTATGGATGATGTCACTATTCTTGAAATATGAAAGACCTTCTGGAAATTATTGTAAATATACGAAATTGTTTAAGATCGTAAAGTACATTTCTCGCCAAGATGTGTGTATTTATTTTTTTTACTTTGAATATCTATTCAACTCTGGGTCGTATGATTGTTGTCAATACTTATACGCACCATAAGGGAAAATCATGTTATCAATGGCATATCGTTTGTAACAACTGGATTTAGTTACCAGGAACTTGAGAACATTTTTTTACTACAATTCTTTGATATAGAATCCATATGACTTCATTGCGTTGTAATATTTTATTAAAGTTAATTTACAAAGAACAATGAGGTATTTATATAGAGGAAAAACTAGAATGTTAAGGTTGCTTATAATAATACAAATATTAATTGTTTAAATAAAATACTTCGACAGACTGTACCTTCCAATTTTTAATAATGAGGATACAATCAAACTACTTTTAATATCCTATATATATCCATTTTGAAAATTCTATATCCATTTCCATGATTAAAAGGACGTTCATATTGTTTATACGATCACTTGGAAGTCATTACGATTTTGAAGTAAGTAAAATTGATTCAAAAAAACAAAAAAAAAAAAAAAGAAAAAACTGTTCTCAAAATTTTCCTCACATGTGAAATGGGAGACAGTATTCTCAGTTTCTTGTGAAAAGATTATGTTTTTCTCTTTCCTGTACGAAATCAATATTTTCAAAGGATTCGGTTGTTTCCTTGTGCAGGCCGAACTTTTCACTGAATACTGGCTCGCATTTCACATGGGAAGAAATTATTGAGAACAGCAATTTTATTTGACTTCCGAGTGATAGTGTGAATAATATAAACGTTCTTTTAATCATGGAAATGGCTATAGCATTTTACAAATTGAATTTATAGATTAGGTTAGGTTAAAAAGAGGGGTGGATGATATCACCACAAGTCCAACATGGGAAGGACATTAACAAAAGCCAATTGAGACCTGTTGTGCGATCTAGAAATGTGGAGAGTTAGTGAAAGTTTAGATTAAAAATATTTGGGATAGATTCCCCTATGAATCTAGGAATTTCGAGTTTTTTGTGAACTCCTTCAGTCTTCTCCATTAACAACCCTCAGATCGGTTAGTCCGTGAAAAGTGTAATTTCCCAAGAATTGTTTCCGAAGGCATGTAAATGCTGGGCAATGGCACAGGAAATGTTCCAGCGTTTCACTGTCTTCCCCACACGCTCTGCACATGCTGCTATCTTCGCATCAAATCTTGAGTAGATGTGACTTCAGGCTGAGGTGTCCAGTCAGAATACCCGTCAGTCGGCTTATTCCTTTTTTATTTGGCGTTAGGATTTGGTTAGTTTTGTCTTCACTTGGACCACCCCATACGATTTTGGCGATTTTTCGTGTCCCCTCATTTTCCCAAAGTGTTTTGTGGGTCTCATTCGCCCATTTCCTCATTTCTTGGCGTGTTTCGCTAAAGGGTTTGGCCTATTGAATTTATATATAGACTATACCATGGGATATTTATATTATAACATTAATTAAATATTAAGAAAAAAATTCATTTCGTGCTTTTTTCAAAAATATGTAGGCTGTTTTTTTTTAATTTAAGATCCTAAAGCCTAATTTACCTTTTCCCAGCATTGAAAATACTTATACGCTCCATTATATTTCTTCATTCCCTTGTGTCGTATAAATGATTTCAATACTTATACGCCACAGTAGTCTGCCAATTTCTGATAAGCAATCTAATACTTCACCATATTTAAAAACACATTCAATAATTTTAAACAATATAAATGATGAGTATGGAATTTTCAAGATTTAATATTTATAAATCCTTATAGTTAACATTTTTGAATATATGTTTTAAAATTGTAAACCCATGATTCGTCACTAGTCACGTCTTGCTGAAGGAGGTCTCAATCGCTATGGAATAATAAAATAAAGATTGAATGAACATATTCTACATATAATGTATATAAAAACATTTAATAGTTTTTGGAAAATAGGCTTTCCTTTCCTTTGGAAAACTTCAAAACAAAATATGGAACTTTAATAAATATGAATTTAATTCGCAGATGCAATTCTAGAATAGCTTCGATATAAATACTAATTCTCAACATAGGGAATTTGTAAGCCACATAGCCCAATACGACTGATGAGCCGCTTAACCAACGGCGAAACGCGTGGCATAATGGTGGATGTGTAGATTCGCTCTGACTTCCATTTTAAGTTGCGAAACTTCGATCATAAAGCTAAATTCGAAGAATAAAAATAAAATATAATCTTATAGTGCTTCAGACCAACAATTTTTTTCATAAAAATAATACATGCGATCAAGAAGGGAAGAATAATATTTCGTTATTTAATTTAAATCCAAAATGATACAAAATGTCCCCTGGTGGCGTATAACTATTGTCAATACTTATACGCTCCATTATATTTGAAGATTTTTTGCCAAAAATGTTGTTTTTGCAAAATTCATCAAGCGGATGGGTGGATTTGGCACAACTCAAAAAATAATATAAGAAAATAATATCAACACAGCTGTGGCATAGCCTAATTAAATGTATATTAACAACTGTGCCAAACATTTTGTTTGTAATTTAAATATTAACATTAAGAAACTTTAAGCTTAGCTAAGTTTTATGTTTCAAACTTTTTTGAAAAAAAAAAAAACAAAATATATGCCACTTATTGACGTATTTTTCCGCTTCTTTTGAGATTCGAGCACCTTAAGTGGGGTGGTGATAGACTTGTGGCGAGTGCGTGTAGGCTTGTACGTAAAAAATACGCACAAAATATTCAAATGAATATTTAAGTAGTGGGCGGTTAAGTCTACCTAGTTTTTTTGGGTTGCGGTGTGTATTTGTGTGTGTGTGTGTGCAAAGAATATTTGAACAGGTCCTGTTCATGTTGAGCGGCTTTTTTGTGTTTTGCTATTTATAAAGAAATTTTTGTGCGTACGTATGTACGAGTATATATAATATTTATATAATTTATGCATAAAATAAAAAGAAATTCGAAATATTCTCATTTTTTTTACTCATTTACCAGTTTTTGTGTGCGGTTGTTGGTAATGCCGGTGGTAGTGATGGTGACGATAAAAAGTTCTTCTTTGGGTTTTTGCCCCATTTCTGTTCTTCTTTTTTTTGGAATTTTATTAACACCATAAATTTATATTTCACAAGGCTGTTTATATTTATATAACCGTGTCATGCCATTTTTATACCAACCAAAAAGAAACGTTTTCCTTCTTGACTTTCTTTCTCTTCATCTTTGGTTCGTAGCATTCGCACTTTTTCCTCCATCTTCTCTTCTGTTTTGAGACTTAGCTAAAAATGTGTGTTCAAACCGAGACGTTGGAGCCCTTTTATGGCTCTTGTATGTGTTTCTATGTGCCCTGGTGTCGGTTTGTGGGTGTGGGAGGGGCGTGAAATATGTTTGGATAAGAACAAAAAATTATATGTTTGATATATTATGTTCCTGTTACGTGTCCAAAATGCATCATGCAAAGCTAAACGAAAACGAAAAGAAAAGTATTTTTGGTAATAACGAGGAAAGGAAAGAAAACGAGAACTAACTTCCCACGATATTGAACACCAACTAATATATATTGATGTGTATTAGATGGGAACGAGTCATTTATCAAAAATCATTTGCGAAAAAAATTATTTTCAAACTATTTACAATAAAAATATGAGCAACATCTTCTTAATTTTGGATCCTATCGTTTGATTTACATCTTCCCAGTATTGAAAATACGTATACGCTCCATTATTTTCCTACATTCCCTAATGTCGTATGAATATTGTCAATACGTATACGTCACAATAGCCTGTCATTTTGTTGATAACCACTCTAATACTCTATCATATGTATATTTATATATGTGTGTGTGTTATTCGAAAAAAAACAATCATATGGCTAACGCCATACAATCAAATTCGTGTTTGAAACCAAAGCAAAGCCGAGAAAAAGGACGTCAGTCGTAAAAAGTTAGTTTCTTAAATGTTGTCACGTATTGGCATGCCACCATATTGACGCTCACTCCTTCTGCCTCAATATCGAATGTCAAATGGAACAGATGTGACTTTAGATGATATTTTCCAATGTAGATGTGTTACTGCGATACTCGGATTACTACTTTTAACTGCATGCTATTATTTCTTTGATTGTTGGAATATTTCCATAGTTCTGGTTTTTGCTATTGAATATTAAAAATGAAATGATTTCGTGATTAGACACGAAAATTGGTAAAGCCTTTGGTTTGATTTATGATTTAAATATAAATTATAATAGGGGGGAAAATATTCCCAAAGTCTTTGTGTATGGATTTCTATTTTATCGAAGGGAAATATGTTTTGAAAAAATATATTTTTGAAGCTATTAAAAGTGACAGTTTTATTAAACAAAATATTGTTTTAAGCAATACAAGCAATACATATACTTTTTTTTTTTTTTGAAAAATAACAAGTGGTAGCTTTTTTAATATTTTATTTGGGATAAACTATTGTTTGTATTTAAAAAAACATATTTTTTCATATCAAAGAAACTATTTGTTGGCCTAGATATAAAATATATATATATATATATATATATATATATTATTATTGAAATAAAAACAAAAGTATATATTTTATATACTTATATATACATATATGATGTCGTATAATTATTGCCAATACTTATACGCCCCATGGTATTTTAATATTTTCGCCGAAAAAGCAATTTTCCAAAATGTATCTACATTTTTTTTTGAAATTTTGAGAAAATCATAGTCCACGACTTATAATGTAATGTTTGTGAAATTTTTTAACAAATAATTTTTGAAGGAAGCTAAAAGTTTTCAGATTTTTCTAAACCTTCTTTTTGAGATGTTTCTAAATTTGTTGTTTTTGTAAAATAGTCAGGCTGAATCCCAGTTTGTTGTTTTAATAAAAAAAAACAACTATTTATTAAAGGCAAAGTATGGCATTGTGCACCAAGGTGTATTTTTTGAAGAATGCATATGAATAGGATATTCAAAAAAATATTTTTTGAAGAATATTTAAAGAATAGATTTTTATAAAAAATATTGTTTAAAGCTGAAGTTTTTTAAAGCATTTCTATTAAGAAAAACAATGACGTAGTTTAAAAACTAATAATATTTATTTTTGCAGTAAATCAAGGTCGTCGATTTATAAAAAAAAAATATTTTTTGAAATAACTCAAAGGCGTAGAGTTAAAAAAATAATATTTATTGCAAAAGGGTAATGCGTAGTGGATTTTTAATTGAATTCAAATGTAATTATTTTTTAAAGGAAGTCGATGACGTAGATTACAAATAAATAAATAAAATAAAATAATAAGGAATCTCAAGTCGTAGATAATGGCGTAGATTATAAAAATATGTTTTTTAAAAGAATACGAAGGCATAGATTATTTAAAAGAATCCGGAGGCGTAGATTTTTTAAAAGAATCCGGAGGCGTAGATTTTTTAAAAGAATTCGGAGGCGTAGATTTTTTAAAAGAATCAGGAGGCGTAGATTTTTTAAAAGAATCCGGAGGCGTAGATTTTTTAAAAGAATCCGGAGGCTTAGATTTTTTAAAAGAATCCGGAGGCGTAGATTTTTTAGGGGGAATCAGGAGGCGTGGATTTTTCTAAAGAATTCGGAGGCGTAGATTTTTTAAAAGAATTCGGAGGCGTAGATTTTTTAAAAGAATCCGGAGACGTAGATTTTTTAAAGGAACCCAAAGGCGTAGATTTTTTAAAGAAACCCAAAGACGTAGATTTTTTTAAAGGAACCCAAAGGCCTAGATTATATATTGTTAAGGAAATCGAAGGCGTAGATTAAAAAAATATTTTTAAGGAAGACGAATGCGTAGATTTAATTTTTTTTTTAATAATTTCTAAGATATAGGATTTAATGGAATTGAAATGCGATTTTTTAAAAAATATTTGTTTGAGAAAGCTAAAGTAGAAGATTTTTTTTAAAAAATATTTGTTTTTTTAAAGGAACCCAAAATAGATTGTTTTAAAAAATTTAAAAAAAATTTTTTTTAAAGGAACCCGAAGACGTAGATTTTTTAAAGGAACCCAAAGGTGTAGATTGTTTTTTTAAAGGAACCCAAAGGCCTAGATTATATATTTTTAAGGAAATCGAAGGCGTAAATTTAAATAAAAAATATTTTTAGGGAAGACGAATGAATAGATTTAATTTTTTTTTAATCATTTCAAAGGTATAGGATTTAATGGAATTTAAATGCGTAGATTTAAAAAAATATATAATTTAACTTTTTAATGTAATTTAAATGTGAAGATTTTTAAAAAAATATTGGTTTGAGAAAGCTAAATTAGAAGATATTTTAAAAAATATTTGTTTAAGAAAGCTAAGATAGAAGATATTTAAAAAAAATTAAAAAAAAATTATTTGAAATAAAACGAGGACTTAGATTTAAAAAAAAAACATTTTGAAGTAAATCGAAGGCGTATATTTTTTAAATATTTGTTTAAAGTAAATTTTGAACAAAATCGAAGAATTAAATTGAATACCGTAACATCCTAGGAGTAGTAACGGTGTGAGTGCTATATCTTACATAAATGTTTATCATTATCTTTAAATAACAATTTATGAGAGGTCCTAATTTTAAAAAGGACACTGTGAGCAGATTTCCTTTTAAGTTTTTCTAAAACAGGCTTTCCATTTACGTAAAACTTTCTGAGACATTCTCTAGACTTAGTGAAAGGGCTTCGATCTGTAGAAAAAAAAACTTCTATATGTAAAAGAATTTGAGGATATGTAATGTTTCTAGAACTCATTCTAAATTTCTTTGAAATCGTCTTCTTCTTATAAAATACCATTGGAAGCTCCTCTACCCATCTAAAATATTTTGAAAAGAATCAACCCATTCTCTTTGCTCTTCGCAGTTGAGCTTAACTACCAAGGCCATATGAAAATTCATTCTCATTTATCCATTAGCAATTAAATAATTCTCATTGAATCTTGCGAATATACATAACAGTAATCCGCACAATTAATATTTGTACACTTAAGCTCCATCTATTTCGGGCAAAGCACATCAATCTCTTTGGGACACCGTGCCCGTTCCCCCCAAAAAGAGAAACAATAACAACAACATTATTACAAAAGAGATGTCAGCGTTAATCCTTTTTGTTTGCCATTGATGGTCATAGAAATCCGTTTTGGCTGTCAAATTAAAGTCTGGAAATTTATAGTTTAATGAGTTGAACGGACAAAAGGAGATTTTTTTGGCACACAGAGAGCATTTTCTTTTAAGATAGATACCAAAAACTGGCAGCTATATTAAGCTGTGAAATGCCAGACATGAAATGAAATGATGTTCTTTTCAATAAAGAAGATGTAAAAATATTCTGCTGCATCTCCTCCCATCAGTATTTAATACACTTCCATTTAGAAATTCTATGGGAGGATAGTGATGTAGATGAGGGTAGAACACACAGTTCATGGAATGGTCTAAGTAATTAACACCAAAAACAAAAAACAGAAAGTAATTATCTATTATGTTGAGTCTGTATACAAATGTTTGTCTGTGTCTGTGATATACATACATACACATATAAATATGAATAGGTGGTTAAACAAGAGGAGGTCGTAAGGCCAGGATATTTCAAATTAGTCCATTGTATTAACAAAAAAAGTGATGCTGATGTTTTGCTTGCCACTTCTTCGCTTGTCTCCTTTCGTTGATAGTTTTCCGGAATGGTTTCCTTTTTGGTGGTTTCATTCTCTGAGGCAAAACGCCTATGCTATGTTGTTGCTGCTGGTTTTACCACAGCCATGGAGTTAACTGTGCAATTGTGGCTGTTGCCGTTGTTGTTGTTATTATATCCATTTCAATTATACATAATGTGCTACAGAACATTTGCATTGGATTGCCCTGTTGGGAATGGAACTAATAGAAATGTTGGATATTTGCATTGAAATTTAATGGTTGGTATTCTATCAATATGGGATAATGTATTTATTTTGTGTAGAATATTTGGATGAGGGGTTTCTTTTATTCTAATATCGTGCATAGCAGATATATGTTAAAATAATTTTAAATATTATTTAAAAGAAGCCAAAGGCATAGATTTAAATGAAATTTTGATATAATTGAGATGCGGATATTTAAAATATATTTTTTTAAGGAAGTCAAGGTATATATTAAAAAAAAATATTTTTATTAACAAAGTCAAGGCACAGTTTTTTTAAAAAATAAAATATTTTTTAAAGGAGGCCAAAATGAAGTCGGAGATATAGGATTTTTTTGAAGAAAATGTCTAGATTTAAATTTATTTTACATTAATTTTAAAAATACTTTTTTGTAAAGGAAACTTTACGTAGATATTTTAAATAAAATCAAAGGCTAAAATTTAAAGAAAATTGTCGTAAATTTTTGGAAACGTTTTTTAAAGGAACTCGAAGCCGAAAATTACAAAAAAAAAAATTTGTATGGATCCTTTAAGCAGAAGACTTGGTTTTTATTTAAAACAATTTTTTAAAGATTGTTCTTTAATTGAAATCAAAGGCTCAGATTCTTTTTCAATATTTGTTAATGGAATTCCAAAGGCATTGACTTAAAAAAATATATGTATATATGTTTATTTTATATATGTTTATTTTAAATTAAAACCAAAGAAAGAAAGAATTTTTAATAAATTATTTTTTAAAGGAAGCCGAAGACTTAGATTAAACAAATTGATATCTTGACAAATATTTTTTAGGAACCCAAATCCGTAGATTTTCAAAGATTTTCATGTTAAAAAGTATTTTTAAGGAAGAGGAAGGTATATTTTTAAATGGAATCGAAGGAAACGATTTTTTTTAAATATTTTTAAATAAGCCAAACGCTTAGATTAAAGAAATTATTTTTAAAGGAAACCATATGCCTAGATTTTAATTTGAATTCAAAAGCATAGATTTTTAAAAAAAATATTTTTTTACTGTAGCCGACGTTGTTGATTTTGAAGAATATATATTTTTAAGAGAAACCAAAGGCGTAGATTAAAAAAACCAGTGAGCGGAGCAGTATAGTCGGACGGGGCCGACCATTCGATACCCTACACAACTACCACGGAACTCAAATTTTCTGCGGATGTTTATTCCGAGCCTGGGCAATATTTCTTGATATTTGCACCCTCTTGCGCGATTAGAGGTAAATAGCACCTCTTCCTCACAATGATATATTTTCCATATTCAGTACAGCTATTGTCCAGATTCCCTTCACCGTGGGTTGTGTTGTGATGTTCGGCTTTCATTTGTGGTCTATAGATCGGCTCGAAAATAACACAAAAAATTAAGTTTTCGGTCCACTTCATTCCAAAATTATTATCTGATCATCTCCGGAAATTATAGGCGTTGTTCTTGACCATACCTGGAACCTCATGGAACATTTCAAAGCGATCAGCGCTATAGTTCCGCTCACTAGAGCGATAATGGGTTACAAATTAATTTAAAGGTCAACCACTCCTCTTGGATATAATATCAACTTCTCGGGTCTATGTCCTTCAGGGGTAAATATATACGCTATAGAATAAAATTTCGTCATTTTTCACACAAAAGTCAGGGTTCATTTGACCCGCTAAGTATTGACCGATCTTTATCAAAACAGGCATGCTTATTCTTTGGCTCGATCCCCTTCTCCATGCAAAATTTCACGATGTTCGGACGATTATTGCGTCTCTGGAGCGACCAGAAAAACCGACAAAAATTTAGTATTTGGTCCATTTCATCCCCTAAATATTAACCGATATTTCCCAAAAACAATAGGGGTCTTCATTGGCCAGAACCTATCCTACATGCAAAATTTCGTGAAGATTGGTCCATAACTGTGGCCTGTATCGTGTTTACAAATTATTATGGACAGACGGACGGACGGACGGACACACATGTCTAGATCGACTCAGCTAGTCGAGATATGACGATCGGTATACTTAAAGGTGGGTCTAGGACCAATATTTCGCGGCGTTACAAACTTTTGGGGCTGCACAAAGCTATAATACCCTGACAACATAGTTGTGTAGGGTATAATTAAAGGAAGCCGAATGCGTAGATTTTTTTTTTAAATATTTTTGAAGGTTGCCAAGGGCGTAGATTTTTAAAACAAGTTTTTTAAAGATTACCAAGGTCGTAGATTTTTAAAAAATGTTTTTATAGGTTGCCAAGGGCGTACATTTGTAAATTTTTTAAGCGAAGTCGAAAGCGTAGATTTTTTAAAAAAAATAATTTTTAAAGGTTACCAAGGGCGTAGATTATTAAAAATATTTTTTAGAGGAAGCTGAAGGATTATTTTTAAGGATTTAAAAAATAATATATTTTTTAATGTGAACCAAAGGCGAAGATTTAAAAAATATATTTTTAATTTAATACGAAGGCATCGATTTTAAAAAAAAAAATATTTTATAAAAGATTCTAAGGCGTCGAAACAAAAAAATGTATATATGTAAAAATATTTTTTAAAGGAACACGAAGTTGTAGATTTTTTAAAAAATAGTTTTTATGGAATCCAAAGGCGTAGATTTTTTAAAAATATTTTGAATGTAATTCCCAAGGCGTTAATTTTTTAAAAAGTATTTTTTAATGAAACCCATATATATATATATATATATATTGAAGGAAGGCGTAGATTTTAATAATAATAATTTGTAATTGGCGTAGATTTTTGGGGGTGTCATAGATCTTCAAAATCTATAAAGAGAGGTTCAAAGGTACGCGCGCGAACTTCACGATCCATAACCAGACAGGTCTGAATAGCATTCATACCGAAGTAGTAACGCAGGCAGTAGAACAATGCCGTACAAACGGATATACTCGGAGACCATCCACCAGAGGATAAGAAACTGCTTAAAACTGCTTAACACAACTAAGATGAGCAATCGTAGAACTGCTTCAAGTCCTACAGGGTACGAATTGCTGGTTCTATAACTAACACATGCCCAGCATGTAGACTAGAACCACACGACACATTGCACCTATCCAACTGGCCAGCCTACTCACCTGTCTTCCCTAAGAACACATTCTATATAATTTGTAACCTTTCTGAATTTGGATGCAGAGGAACCAGAATCAGTTGTTACAACAACACACATGCATGCAAAACATTTTTTGTCACACCTCGTACTTCCACCAAAAGATAGTCTAAAGTACAATGTCCTGCAATAATGATAACCACATTTCTATTCCGACATACAAAACGTGGCGGCTATTAGAATATTCATAGTGCGGCACACAACATGACTGACGCCGAAAAAGCTGCAAAAAATAAAACATGAATAGATAGATTTTTATACCAAATAAAAATTTTCCATTTAATTTATTTGATAACCACATTTGCCAAAAAAATATATATCATTCCCCCTAAAGAAGAAGAAGAAGCATAAAAAACCCCGAGAATGGAAAAAACATGAAAACGAAAATTAGGTTAATAGTGTATAAAGGCGACGATGACAACGACGACTAAAAAGAAGAAGCAATGACTCAAGTAGAAGTTATGTGGCAAGAGGAGCAGGGAAAGCAAAAAAAAAAAAAACGAAGAAGATTAATAAAAAAGCAAGCAGGCAACTTGTGGGCCTAAAAGTATGCTATACAAAAAATGAAATGAATAAATATAACGACGACGACAAAAATGAATGTCGATGGTGGTGATGATGATGATGAATGCGGGATAAATGTGTTGGTGTGTGTCAGTGTATGTTTGCAATATTCCACAATGAGTTTGTAGGGGCTCCTGGTTTTTTTTAATGTATGTTATGTGGCTGGTGTGTGTTTGTCTGTTTGTGGCCAGGATGAATTAAACCAAACAAGGGAGAAGATGATAATGACAAGAAGAAAAAAAAAACGAAAATTCAAAAATGCTTAAATAAATGAAATTTCCATCATGACACTTCAAAAGTTGTCAAGGAAGGCGTATAACAGCGTCAAATTATTATCATAACAGTGTCCACAAACACCCACACAAATACACACTCACACAGACAGAGCGACTCTTAAAGTGTGTATAGGCCCTGGGAGCCCTTATGCAAAAAAACACACACTTTTGGCAAATGACATGGCATCTTGAAAAGTCAAGCTAATCTCTGTCTATAGACCACAGGCAGGGTGCAAGCAGGCAGCGAATATATAAAAATGGAAATATAGAAAAAACCGTAACTACGGCAAGTAATACATAAAGCCACAATCATAAATACGATACGATAAAGTTATTTCACTTGGCGAACAAGCGAATAAACTCGTGGGGCAAATGAACGCTGATTACGAGAACAACGACGACAACGAGCGTTTTTGTAGTAATTGCTTGAAATGTAAAGTACCCTTCTTCCCGATGTTCCGCCCGGCCAGCAACAACGTCAATTTGTTTATCAACAGTTCAACATGTGTTTTTGACTGGTGCTTTTCTCACACCGACAAACACTCAAACATACATACGCATTGTGGATTGTGGTGACTATGCCAAAATATATTTGTTTGTGTGTGTGAGTATAGCTATAGCATAATATCAATGAAAATAAAATAAATGGTTTAATGGAGAAATGGAATAGAATTGTCGAAGTTATTAAAACGAAGTTATAAAACTGCAAGAGCTATAAAATATTTAACTAACAATGAAATATTGAGCAATAAAGGAAATGGGCGAGTGTATCCGATATCTGCACATCTGGTTTTATATACGAAATAAACGATAAAGTCTATTAAAAACCACAATACTTTTGATATATAACAACTTGGATTGAAAAATTCAATGTAAGAATTTTTCGACTATATTGGGTACACTGGATTCTTTAACAGTTTTTTCTGAAGCAGCTGAAGAGAGGCTTAGATTGTTTTTTAGCAAATGAAATATAAGAAGGCAATTGTTTATGTATTGCCTGGTTCTGTTACCTATGTATCCAAATTTAGGAAGGTTGTAGCCTGTAGAGATTCATTCCATATGTTAACTCGACACAGGTGAATATTGTGTGGTCCTAGTCCACATGTTGGATTTTTATGAGGTATCGAACCATCAATTCATACCCAATTGAAATTGTACCATCTTCTCAGCGTCTATGAATGATCTCCGAGTGTAACAATACTGTATGGCATTGCTTTAGTGCCCAGATGACAGCAACTGTATGAATGCTATTCGGACTTGCCTGATAGGACTCCTGAGATGTGCAGTGCAGGGACTCCTCGACTATTTTGAATACACTAGATTGTTGTTGTAACAGCTGTTACTGTTGTGTAGTTTCCTCTTCTCAAAATGGTTCGGCTTCTAATTACAGGTTCAAAAAGGCAGCGATCTGTTGTATCAACTGAAATGCAAGAAAGGGTTGTTATGTGTTGTCTGGTTCTGGCTGCATTGTATCCAAATTCAGGAAGGTTGCAAGCAGTAAGGGTTCCTTTCATAGGAAAATCGGAATCAGCAGAGTAGGCGTTCTTGTGTTAGTTTTGTTCACTATTTCATATTCCAGCTGTAGCCTGAACTAGGTGATGGATCTGCCATCTATCGTAATTTGAAAAAAAACGCCTCCTTGATTTTTTGCAGTTTTTACTGTGGCCTTTTTTCCTCCAAAATGAAGATGGAGTAAGGTTGTTGTTGTATCAACTGAAATACCAGAAAGGAATTGTTAAGTGGTGTCTGGTTCTCTCTGCTTTATATGCAAATATTTGTGTCATTTTCGTTAATCATTTCATATTCCAGCTGTAGCCTGCCCTATGTGATGAAGCTGACATATATCGTAATCTAGAAAAATCATCCACCTGAAAGTCTACAGTGAATGGGATCTATGCTTATAAGGTGTTGCAATTTTCCTCTGTATATTACCTGCAATGTCCTACCTTTAATATTTTGTGTCATCCTCATCGGAGACAGCTTGTCAAGCTGAGCATTTCTTAGCTGAGGTATCGATCCATCAAATCGTGTCCAATAATAATTGATGCGGTTGCACGACCCTCTAAGCTGCTGGGCATCTCTTGCTTCTATGGATGGTGAATGTTCTTCGAGTACAGCATTCATACTGTATTGTTATTTTGCCTGGATGACTGCATCTGTATGAATTCCATTCAGACCTGCATAATATGCCTGTTGGTCGAAAGTTTCACGCTTGAACATTTGGAACTCTCATTCTTCTCATCATGAAGATTTATCCAGGCGTAAATAAGTGGGGGAAACCTGTCCATAAGGGTACGGCAGGGGTATTCTAGACTATAACACCAAAGCAGAGACATCCACAACATTTGGTTTTGTTAACGGACAAGTATTATCTTCATCATTTCATGAAGACGGATCACTGAAGTCATGTGAAGAGTCTTCTGACGTACATGGGTGGGGTATCATTTCATAAGGCTATAGCAGGAGTTTTCCCGACTATAACAACTAAACAGATACTTCATCGACTATATTTGGTATGATCTTCATCTCATCATGAAGATGGAGCACTGGTGTCATGTGGGAAACCCTGTTGCAGTTCTCAAGAGACATTTTCGCAGTTTTGAATGTTCGACATTCAGGTTACCTCATGTACATTTGGACCTCTCTCTCTCTCCATGCCATGAAAATGTCTTCTGACGTGCATGATTGGGGAACCCTTTCATAACGCTATGACAGTAGTGTTCTATAACACCCAAATATATACTTCATCGACAACATTTGGTTGTGTCGATGGACAGGTATGATCTTCATCTCTTCATGAAGATGGAGCACTGGTGTCATGTGGACACACTCAGTTGCAGTTCTCAAGCGACATTTTAGCAGTTTTGAATTTTCTTCCACTGCGTATGACTTACAATCGAAAACCACACAGGGACCGCATACACTACCTCTGATCGTCCTATTGCTTTCTAAGAGGTCAACAAGGTCTCTTTGTCAGGACCTTCTTACTATTTCTTAACTTATTACAAATAGCAGTAGTTTGCGAGAACGACTTGAAAAGGCTGTCAAACGCTACACCAAATATCTTGGGGTGGCCGATCGTCGATCCCTGTCCGGTGGTTGTGGATATCACAAAGGTAGAGGCAAAAATGACTGAGGTTGGTCGAAGAACTAAGAACCACCATGACTGATTGGTTGTACGGTTTGTTCTGTTTCAGTCCTAGTCTTAAAGGATGAGCTTGTGGAGCAATTGTTAGACAGCCTGCAAATATTAGTTCTAATGGTAGTAGCTTTGGTTATGGAGCAGTTAGGCAGAGCCTATAGTCTGTGTGTGACTGTTTGGGGTTATACTTGTAATACCTTCGGCTATCAAGATGGCCGAGGGGTTCGGTAGCACGGGTGTCAGGCACCTAAGTCTGCGATTCTAGCCTGGCAGTTTGTGTTGACCCTTCGGGAGGTATCATGCTGGATGAGGTTTTTATCCAAATACATCCAAGGAGATGATCACATCCAAATACACATCGATTGGTTGAACCCCAAGGTAGGTACCCACGTACTCGAAGTATTTCTGTTACATAGATTTCACCGCCGTCCTGTCGTCTATCCTACCGGTATTCGAGAGGGACCTAATTTTGGCCCACAATTAAGTTGTTCCGGTCACAATGTTGTATTGCTTCAGGTCGTCTAGCTACTTTTTCTTTTGGTGCTCGCATACTAGCCTGTTGATTTATAGACTTATCTCTCGCTTTTAAATCTTCAGGGGTCGTACGACGAAGTTCGTAGGTTAATCAGAAGTTTGATCTTACTTTGGTCAGCTCTCTGATGCGTTAATGAAACCTTGTCATTCTGCTTTCTCGTGTTTCAGGAAAGTACGGCCTTCAGATAGTGGTCTATTAACGGATATGGAGGTAGTCTGATTAAAGGGAAATAATGGGTTTACAGTTTACGTAATTTATCAGACCTGGTGTCACTGTGGCAATGTCTGACGTGGTTATCCTTGTAGGGTATCTTCATTCACCCAGCAAACTTTTGGTGCTTTAAATGTGTTCCGCCAGATCCCACGCAGCTGGTTATATGCACCGAATTGACTCGAAGGAATGTTTCGTCAATAACCTGCAACGCCAACAAATTCAAGTTCGTGGCGGCTCCATCACCCCCAAAACCATTCTACTTTTTTTAGTATCTGCTCGTCTTCTGTTCTTCGCCTTATCTCTCTCAGGGTGCTCTATAAATCTGTAGCCTCAGATGTTCTAACCACTTTTTCAAGTTCTGCTCGTGGATTATTCTATTGACTTCTAGAGTTAGATCTTTGATTCTGGGGTCAGTATGGTTCCTATCCTACTGATGGGTACGTACTAATTCACTGTTAAAAATGTAGAGCTATCACTACCTAGGACGAAAGGCCACAATTCATGGTGGCCATTGAAATCTCTTTGCTCCAGATGATTATTGCATTCCAAAAGATGACTAAGGTCAAACCAATAACATAGGGCCTCGAATTTGAAATAAATCACGTGATAATCTATCATGTCTCTTAGTAGAGATGTTCTTGGTCCCAAACCCCAGAAAGGATTGAACAATCTACGTTTTCATGACCGATAACATATATTTCCATATTAAACATCTTGCACACAAAAGTTTACCTGAAAATCAAATTATCTAGTAACCAAAGTGTCCTTGGAAATTTAATTGCTTCCTTTATTTGGATATGTTTGACCTATTCAATTATTATCTTTTTTTGCATTCATAAAAAAACTTGTCAAGAACTTTGTTAGTGTTTTCTCCGCCCCTAAGGATAAAGTTTTCATTCTCATTCGAAGCAGAGGGAGAAGAATAATGTCATTATCCACTTTCGTTGTCCGTGAAGTCAGTCGTTGCAGCGGCAGACTCGGCATACTATTCAATAGTTTTCTCGGCACAAAGTATTTTTGCTCGTTTAATTATTGCAACCCTAATAGAAATTCACAGTAGCATCTTGGCGGCACAGTATGTCAACGAGAGAAAGGATCACAATTGTCATTCAGCACAGAATACGCGCACACACAGAAGCAAATAAATGCAAGTGTCAAATGTCAGTCCGTCAAAGAAAGAAAGCAAATGGAAGCAAATAAACGGGCGCGCAAGAATATACGAAGAAATGAGGAGAGGGGATGCAAGAACAAAAAAATACAAACACATATTTCAAGAGCACTTAGCGATTCAATTTCATCTTTTATCTTAGTTGGTTATATTTATCTGTGCGGTGGATATCTCTTTTCGGGTGGATACTGGGTATACTGGTGAGAATCTGGTTAAGTATCAATGTATTAAAAAAACGCTTTTCATTGACTTCATGGGGTGTGGGGAAAACTGTCCGATTTCTTGAAATGTGAAATTGAAACCACAAGTCAGAACAGTTACAAACAAGTATTTTCTAATACATTTGCTATATCCCTTCTATCTGGTCTCATAGATAATATTTCCGTTGGGCGCCATAATAAAAAACCATTGTCAAAGTAACAAAATATCATTTACAATTGTATATTATCAACGTCGTTATATAATTTACCGTTATTGGGCGCCATTTCCTAATTGTTTTTAGGTGGCTGATCTGTTGTAACTTAGTTAAGGTGATGAGGCGGCCATCTATTGTAGGCTAGAAACAAACCCCTCTTGAATATTTATAATGGTCCTTCATAATATAGTGTTGTCGTTTTCCTCTGGGTATTGCTGAAGTATTGTTGTCGATGTTTTCTTGAATATCAGATGTCTTCGGAAGCATTTCATTTGTAGTTGATGTATGCCTCTTTTTACAAAATCACTTGGAAAAAATATTTTTTTCTCCAGTGGGATTCGACCCATTGGTTTCCAACTGTTGGGCGCCATATCTGAATTTAATTTAAGGATACATTCATGCTTCCGGTATTCGCCCCTGGGCGAGCAGCAGCAGTAGTAAGGACTATTTCCAAAACTTCTCTCAGCTATTCGAGAATTGGAGGGGTTGGGTAGCTTTCTGAAGCGCTAATGAAACCTTGCCAATCTGTTTTCTTATGTTTCTGGAAAGTATGGCCTTCAAATGATAGGGAGGTGGTCTGATTGAAGAGAAATAATGGGTTTCCGGGCAATGTCATTTATCAGGTGGCGCTATGGCAATGTCTGGCGAGCTTTTTCCTGTAGTGGTATCTTCATTCACCCTGCAAAATGTTGGCCTAGATGATGGGGCTACCATCTATCTTAGACAAGAAACAAAGCCTTTTTGGATATTTATAATGGTTGGGGTCATTGTTAACATAATATTGCCGTTTTCTTCTGGGTATTGCTGAAGTGTTAATGTCGATGTTGTCTTAAATAAATATTCGAAAACCACTTTGATATAATATTTCCTTCTCCAGTGGGATTCGATCTATTGGTCGCCATCTGTTGGGCGCCATATTTGAACTTAATTTACAGCATACATTCATTCACTTGTCGGTAAAGAAGGATTGTTTTTATGTATAATTTGACTATCGTCCAATAAAAGCTCTGAGTGGTACAACACAATTTGTTAGACTGAAGTCTTTGGAGAAATTCGAAGAAAGAAAAAGACGACACGAATCACTGGCCGGCTAAAACGTGAAACATACGCCTTGAGAAGGATTTGACCTTAGTCACTACAGTTTTCTCTAGAGTCGCCTATGTTATCCTGAATTCATCTTCAAATTTGTCTCATGTTGTACAATGGATATCCTTTACCCTAGCTTTGTTAGAGATCCCGACACAGGTAGCCATTGACCTGATGTTTCCTAGTGGCCCATTGAGAATAGTCTTCCTCACGACCTTTATGTGATTCTTAATTCCATCGTCTCATATGGTCTAGAATGCACTCTTGGCTTAAGCGGAAACTGTGAAGATGTCCATCACTTCGGCTAAGCCTTAATGATTAATATGAATTTTAGCAGCATCGGTTTGTAGTATGGCATACTATCCACTGTATTATGCCGACCTCTGTTGTTCGCCATATTTGAAATTAATTTAATCGGTGACGAAAAGAATCGAAACCCCACAGCGGTAGCCAAATACCTGAAGTTCGGTAGTGGCCATGTGAGGATAGTTTCTCAAATACTTCTTCAAGACCTTCAGGTGATGATCTCATCATTTTATATGTTGGCAAAATCCTCAACAAGGCTTAGTAGGAATTTAATTTGTCCGTGAAGTAGTCCCAACATGCAATTAGACTCCATTGGGATGTGCATGACTCTGCAGAATGTAACCATGGCAGAGTCGGTGTCCGAGAAGTTAATCTGTGAGGGATTTAGAATGTTTCTGAATCCATAGGTCTTGGAAGTAGTGGAGGACATGAGGTTTACCTTGGCAGGGACTTGTTACCATACCTAATACTCATTGAGGTACCAAGGTATCAGCGATCTTCGTTCGAATATGGGCACGAGGATGGGCAAAACACTCCTGCGTCAGGGTAGGAAACTCGAAACCCCTGCTTTCTAGATATAGGGACGCTAAATGACTAACCGGACAATTGGTAAGGATCTTATGTAAAGGTTGCCAGGACGCGGCAAGACCTTTTTCAATTTTCTGAACCTACTACTACTCTGCTGGTGATGAAGTGGGAAGTATTCCACAGGGAAACGAACGAAGAAGGGACTCTTATTGCGGTAGGATTGGTCAGGTTAGTGGATATACTGTAGTGTCCATTCCTTCCTAATTTCTCTGGTTATATACCACAAATCCACAGTGTATTTGTATCCACACGACTTTATAAGAAGTACGTAAATAAAATTCGTACATGCCTACAAAAATAAAACAAAAATCTTATTTTTTGTCTCGAGTTGTTGCAGTGTTTTCTATATATAATTTGCTTGGAGCTATGTGGATCCCAAGTGGCCAAGAAAGGCCAAACCAACCAAACAACCAGTACATCAAGCTACAAACAATTACTCGCATCGTCGTAATGGTGGAGGGTTAGTATTCAACGAGGAAGTACTACTAGTTGTCACTACTATGACGTGCATCGTATGATTCTGCACTTATTGCTTCTTCTTCTTCCGCCTTTTTTAGTTGTTGTTCTTCTTCATCGTGCTGCTCTTCTTTCGGGTTCATTCATTTGAACATTTAATTTTCGTAGATTCTCTTACTTCTTGAAAAAAATGCTTCTGATGTTGCTACTGCTTTTGTGTATTCGTATTGTATTTATTATTGTTGTTTTTCATTGCTGGGGCAGATGATGATGATGTGATGAGCATGGAGGATGGTCGTGGTGCTGGTGGAACACTGACATGGTTAATGGTGCCAAGTACCACTCTTTTCTTTTGCCTTCCTCTATATGACAAACTCTAAAAATAGTTTCGTACCATCGTTTTATTTTTAGTTTTTCATCGAAACGATAGATGGATGGATGGCATGCAAAATTGCTTTTTTCTGATGACGATGAGAGAAGCAAAGGAATTCTTTGTTTGTTGTTGTTTTTTTCGGGGATTATAGTTTTAATTGTAGTTGTGTGCGTGAGTGTATGTGTGTGGAAAGACAATACCATGGAATGTAATACTGCTGGGGGTAAATATGAAAAATGGTCAAAGCTGCAATGTGATGGTTGTTGTTGTCAATGTTTTTGTGTTGTTGTATTGTTAATATCGTTAATCTATCTATACAAGCTAAAAACAGCAACAATAACAACAATAATAAGTAGAATTTTCAATAGATAGAAAATAATGGCAATATTTTATGAAAAGCAACAACAACAGCGACAGCAAAAAAATTTGTAAAGTGTTTTTGTCAAAAATGTAATAGTTTATGAGGTTAATGCTGATGGAATGATGGGCCCAGTCAGCCTTTTCGCAATTGCCATTGTTCGAGGTATAAATTCAAATAAAACCTCGAAACTACAAGAATCGCTCATCAGTTGTGTCAGTATGCTGTTTGAAAAGTAACAATATTCTATTCTATTGTGCACGAAGTCTGGCCAAACAAATCATCCATTTAGAAACCGTCATATTTGACATATCCTGGGGTCCTTTGGTTTTCTTTAGGATGATTGGGCCTTACAAAGTAGCAATCCCGGATCCTGCCAAATCTCTCGACTGTACCAAATTTAGTGCCATATAGTACATTTCGTAAACGTCTTTTGAGAATTTCCAATAAAATTCATCATTCTATCAATTGCAACTAAGCAATGCCCATGCCAATGTTCAATGTTCAATATTCGATATTTTATTCTTATTCGAATCAAATTTAGTTCCTTCTTTGAAAGAATATTTCTTTATCCAGTAGGATTCGACCTATTAGTCAACAACTGTTGGGCGCCATATTTGAACATAATTTAAGGCATACATTCTTGCACTTGTCAGTAAAGAAGGATTGTTCTCATTAGATACCGTAAAATTTGACTATCGTTCAAAAAAAGCTCGTGTCTGTTAAGGCAATGAATTTTTGAAAAAAAAAACATGATAGCGGTGCTTCAAAAGGCATTTGCAAAACAAAACAGCAATCGAACGTGTGGGTCTTCGAAGACGAGATAAAGCCGACGAAAGATATTGGTGAAAGGAGCACTCAGAACCAAATGGTCACCTGTTTATTTGGTAAATTTGGACTATGCCGCTTGAGCAACGTAGGGAGCTCAAATCTTAGTAGTAAACCACAATTTTTTAGAATGAAGTCTTTGGAGAAATTCGAACAAAGAAAAAGAGAACACGAATCCATCGATCATCGGCTCAAACCAGCACATTTTTGGCCAGCTAAAACGTAGAATTGAAGGGTCATACGTCGAACAGCCTTCACGTGGCACCCAATGACTTCATTATGTTCCGGCATATCAAGAAGGTGTCTATTGAAGATGTCTCAATTGGAGTGGAAAAAATGTGTATAAATCAAGCAGGGATCTCATCTTCTTCATTGTCATAGGCCTTGAGAAGGATTTGGCCTTAGTCGCTATAGTTCTCACTAGAGTAGCCTATATTATCGTTGACACACCTCCTGACTTCAGCTCCGAATTTGTCTCATTTTGTACAATGGATACCTTTTAGTCTAGCCTTGTTAGAAATCCCGACACAGGTAGCCATTGACCTGATGTTTTTAGTGGTCCTTTAAGCATAGTCTTGCTCACGACCTTTATGTGCTTCTTAAGCCCATTGTCTCATATGTAGGCTGGAATACTCTCTTGGCTTAAGCGGAACCTGTCTCATTGAGACTGAGCCGAAGTAAAGTCGTCCCATTCTCAATTTTAGCACCATCGATTTGTAGTCTGGCATACTATCCAATATATTACGCCGGCCTCTGTTGGGCACCATATTTGAAATTCATTTAATCGGCGATGAAAAGTATGGAAACCCCCACAGCGGTAGCCATAGACCTGAAGTTGTGAGGGTGGTATCTTACATGCTTCCTTGTGAGGTGGTATCTTACATGCTTCCTCACGGCCTTTAAATGTTGCTTGATGCCATTATCCCATATGTTGGCTAAATCCTCAGCGAGGATTAGTAGGAATTCAGTTTGTTTGTGAAGCCGTCCCCATTTGCAATTACAGTACTTTGCGATGCGCATGAACTCACGCAATGTAACAATGGCAGAGTCGGTGCCCGAGAAGTTGGTATTGGAGGGATTTTGAATGTTTCTAAATACATAGGTCTCATTGATGTACCAATGTATCAACGTGCTTCGTTCGAATACAGGATAGGCAAAATACTCCTACGTCAGGGTAGAAGACTCGAAACCCATGCTTTCTAGTTATAGGACGCTAAATGACTAACCGGCCAATTGGTAAGGATTTTATGTAAAGGTTGGCAGGGCGCGGTACAGAGATTGCCATGCAGTGTTAGACGAGAGTAGTGGGTTCGGAAAAGTAAAAAAGGGACACATAATGATGGGACACCTGCTGCAAGGATGGATTTATCTAATGCTAAAAATAATAGTCATCGATGGCCTAAGAAAATTAGTGACATACATTGTGTTCATACGCGAGATGATATAGCTGAAAACTTGCAAAATGCAAAATGCAGGTAGTTCACGATCATGTGTCCTGTGATCAAAGTCTCTGGTTTGCAGAACAAGGAGAAACAAGGAATTCTTTATTTACGAAAGGCTACGGACATCTATGTCCTGTTGGGTGTGAAATATTACCCCAATTGATAGAGGTTGTACGGAGGAATAACCCTACATTGGAGAGCTCCCTGATCTACTCCACTGGCCTTGGATTTGTTGTTTCTGAATTCAACATATGCAAACTATACGATCGCCCTCCATTACAAGGTGGAGTGTATATTAAATATGTCATTCCGTTTGCAACACATCGGAATATTCAACGAAGACCTCATATACACGTTTTTTCAACCGTATTGACCTTAATTTTCTATGTTTGGTTCTTATTTGGTATCCTAACGAAAATGATCAATATTGGTCCACTATTTTGGGGTTTTTTGAACACGTTTTTCAACAGACTCAGCTGTAATTTACTATTTTGGATTCACTTTGGCTACCATATCTGTCAACGAAAAATTATTAATGTGGGGTTATTTGTCGGGATAGCCCCTATACCGCTCGGTATTCGGTATTTTGATGGACACATGTTTCTACTTAATTGGTTGTAATTTGTTATTTTGTGTTGTTTTCCTAATATTGGTCCACCTTTTAGGGAAGTCCCCATATATAATGAGCACGTGTTTCAACCGATTTGGAAGCAATTTCATATTTTGGATTCTTATTGAGTAGAAAATGTCCTTATCCAAAGTTATCAACAGTGGCTCATTTTTCAGGTTATTATTATTTGGTATTTTGGGCACGCGTTTTAATAGAATTGGTTCTAATTTTATTTCAGGTTCTCATGAGAGTCAAATCTTTCTATGAAACATGATCAATATTGGTTCCCTTTTTAGGGAATACGCTATATAACGCTACATCGAAAATGTCGGTATTTTGGGGAGCTTTGATACGAGCTCGTACCAAATTAGCTGTAGTTTTATATTTTTAATTCTTATTGAGTAGAAAATCTCCCTACCAAAAATGATCAATATTGGCCCAAACCAAAAATTATCAATGTCCCCATATATAATGAATATATGGTTTGGTATAGCTCCCATACAAAAGTACCATACAAATTTGTCCGGTGTATATATAGCTCAATGTTTTGATATTACCCCACATAAATATTTCAGTTTCCTAACTAGAGTGTCTGCAATTTGGAACACTGCCTTTTCGGAGCATGAACTAAACATAGTCCCCATATAATTACCCCGATCGACTTAAGGAATTTTAAACTTAACACAGTTTTTAATTGTTATTTTTTTTAATTATATCAAACATATCACCAGGAACTAATTCGTGATTACCTATGAAGACAGTGTCTAAGCCATTACATTGGCTTTGACACTTATTCGAACATTACTGCGTATTTTTTCAACTGAACCTCATTTCAAAATATATACACAACACAATTTTTTTCTGAATCTTTCATAAATAATAAGAATAGAACATCCCTTGTCATTACAAAAAAATCCTTTAGATATTAAGGTTATCCCTCCAAATGTTTCGACAATCATTGTCCTCGATTCTTATTGCACGTGTTTCGAAAAAAACTGTCAAACACAATCTGGTAACTTTTATTTTGTTTTATGTGTTTCACATTTCAAAATGTTTCCAACTGACACTTGAAAGCTGAATGTCATCGTTTCATTCCAAAAAATACACATACATAACCTTAAAAAGTAGTTCACTATAATAAAATAGATAACAGTGACAGAGATAACAGAGTCCAACTGTTAAGGCCAACGTATACGTACGTTCTCTTTGAATTTGAAGACAATGTTATGTATACGCTCTCCAGTTCATGTTTCTCATTCTTCCATTCGCTCTCTCATGAGTATGCGCATTTGTAGCTATTGTTATCCTGTTTCTTGCTCTTGAACACATTCCATTTTATTTGTGGGTGACACAATTTTTGAAACAAAAGGGCCTTTTGTGTGAAAGATGAAGAGCTAGCGAACGAGAGAGAGAGAGCATGTGAACAACTGACCACAGAAAGAGAGAGAATATTAAATTACAATTAACGTATGAGTATAGAAAAATATTGAACTTTCAAGTAGTACTCACAAATACGATTTTGTGGCCGAGATGGTGGTGGTGGTGTTTTCCCTGTGTTTGTGTGGGTGTGTGTCAGAACTGCCAATTTGATTATGAGTAAAATGCAAACACTCATACAACAACAAAAAATGAAATGAAAGGGTGGTTGGGCAGTGAAATAAATAGATTACGGGGAATACAACAAACCACAAGGCAAAAATACACTAACTCACAAATACACACACACACACACACATACAGCAGTTGATGAAACGGCACGGGCTAGAACATTTAAATTTACAATTTATGAAGTGTATATTTGTGTGTATGTGGGACACTCTCTCCCCCTCAAGTCCCCCTCCGTATGCTCATCATCATTGAATGCACATTGAAAGTAACATTCGAACCAACAGGAGCAGCAACTAGTGGTCAAAGCAAAAGCAGGCCAATTTGTTTTGTTGTTATTGCAGCCATCGTTGTTGTTTTTGTTGTTGCTGTTCTTATTTTTGTTCGTGTGCTACAATTTTAATATACTTTGCTAACGATGACGATGATGACGACGACGACGAAGGCAATGCAACGACCACGACATCGTCGTAGCCGTTCACTCTAAGACTGTGAATGAAATTTCCTGTATTCTCCCTTTTGGTCTGGTTGTTTCGTTCATAGTTCGTTCGTACGTTCGTGTTGTGTGTTGTTGTTTGAATGAGAGATTAGTGACGATATTGCGTGTGTGCGTGCTTGCCTTTCTGCCTGCCTTCCTGCATGGATGAGTGCTTTGTTAGTGTCCTTTTGTATTCTATATTTGAATATGTGCATGTGTGTGTGCGTGTGCGTTTAGTGCAATTGTTCGAATGAAGTTCATGAAGTGTAGCTGAACAATTTAAACGTTAGACCAAAGCAAACAACAAAAACAATAACAAAAACTGCTGCAGTGATATTAATATAGGAGTAGCATTGTTTGGCTTTGGGTGGAAGGGGGCGTGTTTGCACCACAAAAATCTTGGTATACTTTATGGCGCAATCTGCATTATCATTTACGTTTTTAGGTGGCACATCCATGCCCACACATTTTGTATTGGTTTTACAATGTGACGAGGAGGTGGGTGAGTGCGACTTCTTATCTTTTGAGTTGCTTGGAGCTATGTGCGGTCTTTTTGTAAAAGTCAAAGTTAAATGATAAATCTCCCTTCATTGTAGTTTTAGCCAAATAAGACAGTCACATAGCTTGTGTACCAATACCAGTTGGGGAGTAGCAAGCAAGTAGCAGTTGCTAAATCCCAAATGTCATTTTGATAAATCTCTCTGTGTGCTTGTGGGTAGGTGTGTGAGTGTTTGGTCGTTCGTTCGTTCATCTTGAAAATCACATAAGAATATAAAATGGAAATTGAAACTATCAGTTAAGTTGATTTTGTTGTTGTAGCTGTTATTGTCGGTTTTTGTGAGTATTTGTGTTGGTGTTTATTAAAATTAAGTCGAAATCAGGGTTGCCAATGTATAAAATAAAGTAGTAAAACACGAATTTAAAATCCAATGAAATCTAAATAGCGAAAGAAATGTGTAAATCCGAAAACCCGGCCAGTACCTCCAAAGTAAGGACCTAACCTGGAATTTATGTCAAATACAATATAAACATTTCCGAACATTTTCTGCACATTATACATAACTTCGCAACTGATACTTTACAGAAAATGCAACGGACCTCGAGAATACCTGAAATCGGGCTATAATACAGAATTTCTTTGCTATTATGTACTTTATCCATTAACAGCCCAAAAACCGTTATATGGGTTCCAAAAAAAATGAAGCGAATTATTCCAATACTAAAAAAAGAATGTCAGACGGAATGAATATTATTTTATATGGGGCCCTCAACTAATCATTCGAGGTACATAATAAAGTACTGTGGGGATATACGAGGCCGGAGTAAACAATTTTTTTAATTTATTTCTCTGTTATGTTGACAAAGCTGTCAGATACATATATCAGCCATTTTGGATTGCCAGCAATTTATCCGGAACGCACAGAATTGAGGAAAACTCAATCATGGAGTTAGCACCAATATAACGCACCAGCTCGCGCAATCATACTCACCGGACAATTTGTCGAGAAACCTCTGATTGGGAAACGAAGGTTACATTTGCTGAGACTTATCAGATTCGGTAGTCTCCACAGATGATCATAAACTGGAAAAATATCCAATAAATATAATAAAAAATCGGTGAACGGAGCAGTATAGACGGACGCACCGACCATAGGATACCCAACACAACTACTATTGAGCTCTAAATTACTGCGGATCTATATTTCGATTCTGGATAAAATTTCGCAGTATTTGTCCTCTCTTGACCGATTAGAGGTGAAAAGTTCCTCTGCGGCATCATATCCGAATCATGATTTTCTGTAGTAAGAAATTCTAATTAAGATTAAAATAATTGTTATTTTACAGAAAAATGTTGTGGTTCATTTGTCCCGCTAAATATTGACCGTTCATGACAGCCATTAGAATTAGTTGGTCAGATCGCCTTCCCCATGGAAAATTTGTGATGTTCGGCTTATAATTGAAGCGTCTAGAACGGGAAAAAAATCTAATTTTCGGTCTAATTCAATCCCGAAATATCATCTGATCGCCATTGAAAGTTATTTGCGTCTTCCTTGGCCATATACGGAACCTCATGCAAGATTTCCAAGCCATCAGCACTACATTTCCGATATCAAGTGTGGTAATGGTAATACTAAAAACATATCAGAATACGTAGAAATCTGTAAGTATTTAAGTAAAACTCCCACACTGGAGTACAGACAATTCTGAAATCAATTTAAATGTCAATCAGTCATCACGGATCGGGTCTATGTCCTTCTGGGACAAATATATACGCCAGAGAATACAAATGATGTAATTTTTCATAAAAAATTCTGGGTCCACTTCACCCGCCAAATATTGACCAATATTCATCAAAGCAGTCATGCCTTGACCATGGTCATACACCTTTCTCTTTGTAAAATTAGTGATATTCGGGTCAAAGTTGTAACCTCTAGAGCTCCCAGAAAAACAGACAAAAATAAAGTTTCTGGTCCATTTCATACCCTAAATTTTAACCGAGCATTACCAGAAACAATTGGGTCTTTTTTGTCATATCCGATATCAGCATCCTTGTTTATATAGAACCAGGTTTTTTAGCACATAACCACCTTGCTCTGTCGATTTGAAGAAAATATTGTTGAGCTGTAATATTTAATATGTTTCTGCTCTTCAGATAATGCGTACCACTTAACCGCTTCCGACGAAGTGAAGTAAATTGGAATATTCGGAAAGTATTCACCCTTCCCTTCTTGATGATTTTGATTTTGTGTGCTTTTTCTCCTCATTGGAGCATAGGGCTTCGATAAAGCGTCACCATCTTACTCGATAATTATTTCATTATTTTTTATTGCAACTAAGCGTATTATTGCTGTTGCCTGTCCTACGTGATGGGGCTGCCATCTATCGTTGCCTACAAACAACGCCGCATTGAAGTTTTGTGCAGTGTTTGGGATCCTTGATAATTTGGTGGCGCTATAACCTCCCATTCCTATTTTTATGCTATCCTCATGCTTTGAAGTCGAGTTTGTAGTTTGAGCACAACACTACGCTATTTTGATTTTTGTGTATCTTCTAACATTTCTAAGACCGTTGTCCAATTCTCACTCCCTCTATCTATTTCTATAGAGGGTGTGAGTTACGTTGTCGCCATATCTCAGGGTCAGGCAGAGCGCTCTTTCTCACACAAATTACTCTTCAAGAGTGTTTGGGGGTTTGCTTTGATTGCTGTAGCCCGTCCTTGGTGATGGGGCTGCCATCTATCGTTAGCTACAAACAACGCCACCTTGAATTTTCGTGCAGTGCTTCGAACCTACTTCATGAGGATTTATTTGACATATATATAATGGAATTGGCAATTGAAACCCACTGGGTTAACGAAATCCGGTTTAATGTAAACGTACTGTTATTGCTAATTCGGTGTTGCGCTATTTCCTAGCATTCCTATTTTTGAGCTCTCTTCATGTCGAGGATAATAACTAGAATGTAATGAGTTTCGGATGCATTCCACCGGAAGTAATCTTTTTTCACAAATATTTGAAAATCAATTTGATAGCATTTTTATCCTCTTCTCTGTTGGAATTTGAACCCGGAATAATCGGTGTGTATATTGACGACTACATGATTTGAACTGATATAGCATGTCCTATTCGATTATGATGTCATCTGTCGTTGCCTAGAAACAACACCTCCTTAAAGTTTGTGAAATGGTTGGTGTCCTTGCTTATTTAGTGTTGCCATATTCATTTGGTTGACGCTATCTGCTGTCATTCCTATTTTGTGTTATCTTTATGTAGATGTCGTAGTTGGTTATTACAATGTCACGGGGATTCGGAGGGAGAATGTAAGCCTATTCACTTTTAAATAAGCTTAACTTCTCCACTGGGATTCGAATTCGGGAATTTTCGGTTTGTAATCTGGCATACTATCAACTGCATTCCGCCACCTATCTGACTCTTAATATACCTCAAATAGGTTCGGCCGTTAATAAGAAGGTATGTCATAAAATATATTGCATTGAACATTTTCAAAATATTTAAAATAGCTAATAACTAAATTTTGATTTTGTGTATTTCGTGTATTTTTGGACCGGTTGGTTAAATCGCTATGCTTACATTTTTAAATTCTATAAATCAATTTCAATTAAATCAATTCAGGTTAAAGTTCTTGTAGAGCAGCCCGGAAACATATAATTTCTTTTTTTAATTCTTCGTTCTACGCCTACATGAAAATTCACCCTTCCATGTAACAACTAAAACCCTTAATTATTGTTAGAAAAATACACTTGTCAACTAAATAATAATAATAATACAAAAGGAAGTCCACCCAATCTGTCTGTCCGCGCATGAAATAATTCTCAAGAAACAATAATTACAATCAACGATGGCCAATCATCAATTCGTTAAGAGTTGATTCTATCATAATTAGTTCCTGGGAAGAAGTAATCCATGGAAATTATCGATGTATTAATATTTAATAATAAATGATAGTCAAGTTTTTTTCATTTTATTTCGAATTTTGTTTTTGTTCTTAGAAAAGAACAAATTGAGGAGATAAAGAAAATACACAATATTTATTAGTAATAACACCATTGAATAGGCCACACGAAGACAAATTCCATTTATCCACAGGACACACATGGGGGTGTGTTGTACATCAAAGGAGTTTCTTGGAAATCATCATCATCATTGTCAATTTATTTCTTATGTAGTAGTCGCACAAAAGTGGGGAAATGAAAAAGTCTAGAACAAAATGAAAGGACAAAAATGTATTTCACAATGTTCGATGCATACTTTAATGTGTTTTCATATGTCGATTGTTAAATTATATTTTTTTTATCATGTAGAGAGAATGTTGAGATCAACGAGGAAGTTTATAATAATTACGTCTATATGCTTAATACAATCTTTTATAACAACGTTATATTAAAGTTCTGTCATTTATTTTATATCGCTTACAGTGAATTACGCCGGTCCTTTGATCTTCCTTATATACAGTCAAAGCCCGGTATAACGAATGCTATATTGTTAGGCCCATTCATAAAAGCGAACAATTATTTTTATCGCGAAGAATTTACATATTTTTATAAGACAAACTCATTACTCTTGGCACCGTTAAACCGAGCGTTGACTGTGTTTGTAAATATATATTTAAAAAGTACTTCTAAAATTTATTTATTTTTTTATTGTAAACTAGCTTTGTTTTATTATTTAATGGAACTATATTATATTTATTAATAGATTTATTTCATATTACAGTTACAAAAAAGAAAATATATTGTACGAAGTTAAATCTATAATACAATTGGCTAGCTTTATGCTGTAAGCCATTAAAAATTATATAATTTTCACCTAGAAGATTTATGTAATTAATATTCAATAGTTGAATTCATTTAATATTAAATTTCTATATCTTATACAAATTTCTAAATACTTATACAGCGATTCGAAATTAGAGCCATTTAATATCATACACACCTCACTTAAAGTAAGACAAACTTTTCCAAAATATGCCATTCTGTATTGATTGTATATGGGGCAAATGCCAATAAAGTGAAAAGTGTTTTCCTCTACGTTCAAGTTGCACATTGAGCAAATGGTATCAGTATTTCTAAAACAGCTAGCGTTTAATTTCAGTAGACCACCTCTAGCTTTTATGACTAAGCTAGGCGCTCGCGCAGATAGTTTATCTGTTAGGCTTGATATTTGATCATATTGCAGATGGGCATATAGATCGTGATGTTGAGAAAATGAGGCTTCTGCGTGGAAAGTTCGTGACCAATGTGGACAGTATTTCTTTCCAGAAGAGACCCATAGGGACATTGTTCGCTGGAGGAGAGTAGTTTGGTGATAAACAAAGGTTGGACCAGTCTTTGGCCCAACTTATATCGCGGCGTAAAATTTCTTCGGCTAAAATTCGTGGTAGTCTTGGGGAGTTAAGGCGTAATATTTTATTAACATAACTAAAATGCAATTTAAGGGGAGGAACATAAAGAGTATTCCAACATGTTTCAATATAAAGCAAATAGTTCGGAGGGTTTTCAGGTAAAAATAATACTCTTTTAATAAAAAAACGAAGCAGTTTTTCCATATCATCGTTTCTTTTATCCCCAAATTTGTGCAGCGTATAACATGATTGATTTTCAACAGGAATCAAATATTTTTAATTTGTTTTACGTGATATCTCGTTGTTGGATAGATATTTTGAACATGTAGAGTTTATAGCTATTTTAGAGGCAGAGAGCATGTTTTTATATGCTTATTGAAAGATAAGTTATAAGACAAATCAACTCCCAGGTATTTATAAAAATTCACAATTTCAATATCCTGATTACCAAAATGCCAATTAAGATCTCTTGAAATTCTCGGAACTTTTCTGAAGACAACGATTTTTGATTTTCCGAGATTGACCTTAAGGCTCCACATGAGGCACTAATCTCATAGTACATCAATCATTTCTTGTAGTCCTTGTGGCGTATTTGAGAATATGACAATATCATCAGCATAGAGTAAGATTTTTATGTTGATATTAGCAACATAAAGTCCGCCTGGAAGAATATCGTGTAGATCATTCAGGTATAGTGAAAATAACATTGGACTGAGGATACATCCCTGCTTTACACCCGAATTTACAGGGAAGAAACTGGAGTAAGTATTTCCGTCCTATACTCTACTTACAGAACATTCATACATTGCTTGTAAAATTCTTAAAATTTTTGATGAAAGGCCCATGGTAGACAATTTATAAAATAAACTGTTCCTTGGAATGTGGTCAAATGCCGACGAAAAGTCCACAAAAAGCATATGTATGTTTGGTTGTTTAATGAGACAATGTTGGTTAGATTAAATATATTATCAACCGTAGAGTACTCTTTTCTGAAACCAGCCTGAAATTCGGGGATTCCATCATCTCCAGGTGATTTGCTAAGTTTCAGCTTTTTAAAAACAGTGTTAAGCTCGCATAATTCGAAAGGGGAGTCCAAGAAAGGATCAAACCAAAAAGGAATACACCAACTAATTTTTTGGTCGTGACTATCCGACAGTAATACGCTAAAATGCTTCACAAAATCATCCGCCCTGAGATTACCTATATCAGAAATGCTACGATCTTTTAATGAGTTGGACAATTGCCACCAGTCTTTGCTACACGTTACATATTGCAGTTTCCTTAAATTATTGTTGTAGTATTTCATTTTGTTTGCACACGGGATCTGCAATATCTATGTCTATTTGCTGTCGAATGATTACTCCTATATTCTTTTAAATGTTTGCGCATAACAGTCCTGAAACGGTAACACCGCCAGTCGAACCATTTTTGTCTTGGTACAAAGTATTTTTTCTTGGGCATTTTTACATTTGCAGATTTTATATTGGCAATAACTACATTGACCATCCCATCGACTGGGATCTCATTCAGAATGGAGGTATTACATAATCGATTGGAGAGATTTTCTTGGTATCTCTGACAATGGCTATTTTTCCAATAGAGTCTATCTAAAACATTTTGAGGGTATATATTCGACCTGACTGAGGAAATTTTCATTTCAAGGCACAAAGGCATATGGTCGGAGAAAGGTTCTGATGCAATTCGAAATTTATTGACATAAGTAAGGAAGTTTGACGAAACAAAGCAATAGTCTATAACCGAGCTTCCCATAACACCACAAAAACTGAAATCGCCAAATTTATTCTAGTGGATCCAAAGTATCATTGGAAATGCTTCATTATTTGTTTAACAGCTAAGTAGATGATTTGAACTGCTTTAGTCTGCCCTATATGATGGTGCTGACATCTACCGTTGCCTAGAAACAACAACTTCTTAATTTTGTGAAGTGGTTGGTGTCTTTGCTCATTTAGTGCTGCCATATTCGTTTGGGTGGTGCTATCTATTGTGATTCCCATGTGGATGATGTGGTTGGTTATTGCTTTCCTCTTTCACGGGGATTCGAAACCGGCAATTATCGATTTGAATCCACTGCATTGCCACTGCCACTCACCTGACTCTTAATATACCTAAAATAGGGTTGGAGATATATCAAAAAATAATTGTACTGAACATTTTTAATATCTTTAAAATAACTAAAAAGACACAAGCTCTGTATAAATGACCTAAGTCGAAATATCGACGTGTATTAAAACATTTGTTTGAGGTCGGTTTTCTGGCGCATCTGTCTAGAAACGCTGCAGCCTGTATTGATTTCGTCCAGAGAAATAATTGTTTTTTTTTATTACAGCTAAGTAGATGATTTGAGCTGCAATAACGTGTCCTATGTGATGGTGCTATCATTGCCTAGAAACAACACCTTCTTAAAGTTTGTTAAGTGGCTGGGGTCTTTGCTTTTTGGTGCTGACATATTAGAAGTTAGAATATAAACCTATATTTAAGAGTTGGTTTGAGTCAAGGAACCTCTAATTACCTAAACTATTGCGGGACAATTGAATTGGACTTCGAAATTTTTATTAACGTTTGGTGGAAAAGGGCGACGAAAACAAGTAAAAAAGTGTCAGTCGGTGTTGCCGACAAATATATACCCCCAACCTGCGTTTATACGCTTTGTATAAGGTACATGTTTTCATCAAAGAGGTTTCGGTTTTAATGTTGAAATCTGCTATTCAATTCGCTTCAAATTTAATTTTCAAGTTCATTAAATATTCACAGAAAAGGAGAGGTCCGACGAATTTTATCATCGGAATTGATCTAGGCTTAGTAGAGATAATAGGTTGTGAAATGTTTCATTCAAATCAGACATTCCTGATATTGGATTTGTGAATATTGGAAATGTTAACCATTTGATGGGGAGGTAGCAGAAGGAGTGGATCAATGATTTCCATTATCGCACATGATGTAGACTTTGTAAAAATAATAAGTTGTACAAAGTTTGGTCTAAATCGAATAGTCCGTTCGCATGATATTATAAAATCATTTGTTTGCGAAATTCCATCATTTTGTGGGGGAGGTACCAGAAGGACCGATATTCCCCATCTTCGAACTTGAACTAAGTTTAGAAAAAATATTGCGATGTGCAAAGTTTGGATGGAATCGGTTATTTCCTTCAAGAGTTATCGTACGCAGCAACCAAATAGATAGAAGAACAGATATAAATCGATTCCAAATTGTCTTGAACGGATTTTGTCCAAAGAAACCCGGGGTTTACAACCAATATTTCAATGAGACACATTTTTGCAGTATCATAGTGTATATACCCTCAATAGCCATAAGGTTTAGGGCATACATATACAAATAATAATTTCATGTCTTTGAATACCCTATCGAAAGTCGTAACATTTTGGTAGAATATTGAGAGGGCAACGGAATCTTACGGTTCAAGAAAATAAGGACGAACAAGAAGCACAAGGACCCGACATAGAAGAAGGATACTGTTAACAAAAAATATTCGTCATTGGATTTGACTAAATTCATGTTATCCCATCTGAATAAAATTCTATGTAAATTTATGCATGTTCTTCCTTCAAATCATTCTGTCTGTTGAAATCACGACAGAGGTCGCAATTTGGGCAATTTGTTCAATCATATTGTCTATAACTTAGTATTTTGAGTTATCATTGGGTAGCAAATCTTCCTACCAAAAATGATCCATTATCATAGGGTTTCTTATTGGAATAGCCCCATACACCAGTACCATCCATTATTCGGCACTTTGGGGATTATGGGCCCCTTTTGAAACCGAATTGGCTATAATTTGGTTCTCATTTGGTTTTAAATCTCCCTACCAAATATTTACCAGGGCATAGCACGCCATATTTAAAAGTCTCGTACTTATTATAGGTATTTTTAATGTGCAGGCCGAACTTTAAGACGTTTTTACACGTTTTGTTTCAACATTTTTAAAGGTCAAACCCAAAAAAAAAAAGGTCAAAATCAAAAAATATTTTTCTACAGCCATTGAGTACCATTACTTAAGCATATTTTTTTAAATACATTCACCTTCTGAAATATTTGGATACAAATCTACCATTTACAAACTCTAATTCATTTTCATTTATTCATTTAAGAACAAATCTGATATTGGCGGAATAACATTTAAAGTAGCGTGTGTTTTTTTGAGAACATACATGTGTACGAACATATTACACACACAGCCATAGCCATGTGCATTTGCCTCCTAGAATACAACTGATAAATATCAGCTATCAAACTTAACATTCTACGCCTTGACACACAATTGCAAACGCAGATAGATAGCGGGAGACAAGGAGGTGATAAAAGCGTGGGTATGTCTGTGTGACGTGTGTTTTATTTGATGTTGTCTAACAAGAAGTAAAAAAAAAACCTTTTTGTTTTTTACGTTATCGCGGCACTCAGCCACCCTCTCACCTACATACAACAAACGCACAGTCCACACGCAGACACAAACGCAATCCAATTTGATATATACATACAAATGTGTGTGTGTATGACGTTGTGTGTTTGTGCCTGTATTTATCGACTAATGTTTAAATGTCACACTCTTTTGTTCACTAAACATGATTTTCCATTTCCATATCCTTTACTCATTCCGCCGACCCACACCCTCCCTTCTTCCCACATCATTGGCACCCAACACTTGTTGTGTGTTTGCCGTGTTCTGTACCATAATCTGGTTTGCGTAACAATCTTCCATTCCGAACAGCCATTCGAACATGGCACATCATTCCATGGCATTTTCTTGTTCAAGTCATACCAGGATATAACATCCTACGCTACGTTCAGGCTGGTACCATTCGATCACTATGTTTTAAATGTCAAAATGCTTTGCTTATGAATGAATGAACGGCTCCCAAAAGGGAGTCGTCAATCCAACAAGTGAAGTAAACACTTCATACTATGCGATGGTGTTTTTGATGTTATTGTTGTTGTCAACAACTTCCCACGTTATGCCAACCAACCAATCTGTGTTCAATCTCAAAATGTTAAATAGAAATTTTCAATTAACAACCCATGACCAGACCAAACCAGCCTAGACCAGTTCCAGCTACCGAGTGGTATAGTATTGTTTCGAAAACACCCCCGGTTATGGAGTTTAAAAATAGATGCAGTTTTCTGTGATAGATAGACACAAGAGCTGGAAATAACCTTTAAAGTTTGTGGGTTTGTTTAATTACATTTTGCGGATACATAGCTGGAGGTGAGTTAATGTTATCATTGTTGCCAGAATTAACTCCATTGCGGGATGACACATCCAGTGTACAGTTTATGTACACTTAATAAACGGCTAAAACACATTTGGTTTGGGAAATACTTTGGGTCATATTAAACAACCAGAAAAATTTTCTAAATTAGAAAAGCATCGATACATAGACTAAGTGAATGTACATGGATGCTGAGTTCACGTACTTTTTTAAAAAAGAACTAATAAAAATGGAAATTCGCTATCCATGTTGGTTGGAGGCCTTTTTGAAAAAAATACATTTTGGTTATTGGCATTTGAATAACGCTAAAATACAGAAACGTACAAATTTCGTAAAATTGGTGTTTGAATGAAAATTCTTGTTAAAAATCCATTTTTGGTGTTTTCCAACCAAAGTGGCTATAGTTTGTCATTCCGATTTATTGGAAGGTGAATAATATGACAGTATAGAAAACGATTGGTCCCGAGTTTGAATCTCAGCGGAGGAGGAAATAAATTTGAATCCCCTGATATACTAATAACAAAAATTAACATCAACACATGACGATAACAGACACTAAATAACTAAGGACCCCAACCACTGCACACAATTCAAGATGGCGTTGTTTCTAGGCAAAAATAGATGGCAATTTCATCACCTATGACAGGCCACATCAGACCAGACATAAAAACTATGATTACGAAACAAACTCAAACACTGATCGAGTAAGATGACCATTATTTGGCTTGATCCCAAGATTAGTAACATATGAAAACAGCACATTTTCCAAACGAAATGACAATAATTTGGTATACCGGATTCCAAGTATATACAAACTTCAAGTATCAGCCAAGCTCGATATGACTAGAAGCTCTGAAGTGATTTCAACAAAACTTCACATATGTCAATTTGTACTTAATTAAGTACGCTGTGCAAAATTGTGTCTTAATTAGAGAAATCTAGGCAGTGCATTGGTACACCATTTACATAAAATCGAACGAAAATATATATGGGAAATTTACGTTAGTCGCTGTTCTCATTCGGATCATAAATGCCACCTGCCACTTAGTTTACAAATTAACATGGATAGACGGACGGACGGACATGCATAAATCGACTCAGAAAGTGGGTCTATGCATATTCTCAAAAGGGATGCTGGGTCTATCTCATTATCTCGCGTCTATTACAAACATATGCCCAAAGACATAATATCCTGTACAAAAGTGTGGTGAAGGGTATAAAAACGAAATCATGTTTAGTCGAACTGCTTTTATATTCTCTTCTATGAGGTAGATATTTAAAATGCCTAAATTGCTCCTCCTGTAAAAAAAACGAAATTCAAAACTACGGTAACTCAGGTTGCGCTAGGGCCTTGAACGTACCGAAAATGAATCGAAGATGTCTGAAATCCTCAAATTACCGAATATAGGGGCTACCGTTATATGGGGGGCTCTACCAAAGGCAAGGCGACATTGATACATTTTGGTACAAAGATTTGACACTCAATGACAATCCAAAAATTCAAAAAATTAGCCAATTTGGTTTAAAAAAGTGCCCAAACTCTCCAAATGCTGGTAGATATGATATCAAATGAGAACACAAAAGCATTCCCAAAACACCGATTATTGAAGGGGGCTATTTCTAAACGTAGACCGATATATCCCATTTGCAATATGAGATCTAGCTCATATATTGACGGGCAGACGGACGAAATAGAATTTTATTTTGTTCAAGAATATATAAGGTCAGTTCGTAAAGTTCTCAGCCTAGCACTAAAACACTTAACGGGCCGACCATATGATACCCTACACAACTACCACGATTCTAGCTTTATGTGGATCTATATTCCGATGATGGGAATTTTTCGATATTTGCACTCTCCTGAACATTTATATCAAAAGATTCAAATTTTGTTATTTTGCACTCAAAAGTCTGGGTTCATTTGACCCTCTAAATATTGATTATTATCAAAACAGTCATTCCAAATTTGTGTGATGCTCGACTTATAATTGTAGCCTTTAGACAGACTAGAAAACCAAACAAATATAATATTTTCACCCGTAAATATCATCTTATCACTATCAAAAACAATAGGTGTCGTCCTTGACCCCAACCGAAACATCATGTCAAATTCCGTAACGTTAAATGCTATATTTCCGCCCTCTAGTGTGGTAATGGATTACTAAATCACTATAATTGGTATTAATTTAAAGGTCAGCCACTTCTCTTCGCTATACTGCCAACTTCTCTATGTTCATTTGACGCGTTAAATATTGACCGATTGTCATGAAAAGAGTCATAATTATTTCATGGTAAAACCTCGTCCTCTATTTAAAATTTTGTGATTTTCCGGACATAATTGTATCCACCGGAAAAACAGGCAAAAATAAAGTTATTGGTCCATTTCAATAGGTGTCTTCTTTGGCCAGAACCCGTTTTACATGACAAATTTCGTGGCGATGAGCCCATAACTGGGACCTGTATCGTGTTTACAAATTATAATGAGCTATAATAACCCTACAACATAGATGTATAGCGTATAAAAATTAGTTTAAACATCAACAGTAATTCACGAAGAAAAAAAAATAATCAAAAAGTGCCCACAATAAATTACAACAAGAAAAGTCACACAAACTGTATTTTGACCTTTAACCTTTCCCCTTCCTCCTGCCCTGCCATTAAAGAAATGCAATAAAAACTACAAGTTATTGATTTTTGTATTTATGATATTTCTTTTATCCGTTTATACTGTATACAACTCCATCTAGCGGCCAATCAACTTTTCAATTATATTTGCCAAAAAAACTGAAAATGAACAGCAGTCAACAGGATTTCTCTCTCGGGAGGTATTTTTGCTGTAACCATACCAGAATATCCCATTGTTTTATGGTGTGAGAAGACGTATGAGTAATCCTTAATAGGGTAACAGGCTACACACACACACATACATATTTATAACCATTCTCTAAATGGGCTAACAGACAGATAGACATACAGAGAACATGCGTTTATACGCCTTTATTACAAAAACGAAATGGAACGACCAAAAAAAAAAACATCTACATTTGTCGTTTATTGTCTTTTTGTTGTTGTTGTTGCTGGTTTTTGCCAAAAATTGCGTCAGTGTCTATTTGTAAAATTTGTGAGTGTGTTTGTTTTTTTGCCAGTTTCCAACCAACAGTTAACAGTCATCCTCCTCGGTATTGCTTTCCTTGGACTTGATGGCAGCAGTTTTGTTGTTTTTTTTTGGGTTTTCCTATTTTTGTTTTTGTTATGTCCCAAATAATAGTCTGTGTTGTGTGTTCCCATTTTTCATGGGGAATGGGGAAAATGAGCGTTTCAATGGGATTTTCTAGTTTTCCTTTCAGCACAGAGTTGAAATGTGTTTAAGTGTGTGGAAATGTGCGTCTTGCCGATTGGCAATATCTACGGTTCTGTACGATACGTGAACGATAAAATAAGAAGTTCAATAAACTTTGTTGTCAAGTGTCGTTGTTGATATGCCAAAAAACACAAGAAAAAAAAAATGGAACCGAAACCCACGAACAACCGACCCTCTAACAAATAATGCCATAATAAATGTGGAGCGAATTTCAACACAATCTCCAAAAGACAAGCAAGCATCCAAGTCACAAGTGTTTGACTTCCAAAATGGTACTTCACCAAGTGGTTATTCCGGGTAAATTATTTGGCAAATATTTACAAAATATTCTGAGTATTTGTTTAAAGAAAGAAAGGAAGACAAAGAGAAAAAACACTGAACGGGATTTGAAACAACGCGCTACTTGAACGGAACTTCATGTCAAGTAAATAAATTTTCCATGCCAATAAAAATAAAATTAATGTGTGCCGAAGAAACGGTCGTATGTGAGAGTTACAAAAAAAAAAAGTTTGGGAATTTTGAAATGTGATGTGCCCCTTCAACAGTTTCGGAAGTTTACGAATGACCAAACACAAATAAACACGCGTTTTTTCTGCACAAAGTTAATTGAAATCCAAAAATAAAAATAAAGTAATTAAAAAATAGTTTTTCTTCTTCTATGAGTGTGTGTGTGTGCGAACAAAACTACATGTTTTCATCATTAATATAACATTAATTACAACACAAATAACTATTTCTCTAGTTACAACAAAAACATTTGTAATTTACATTTGAAATACCTTGACATGCAATCAACCATAGGAACAAACATTCAATGAACATTTCAAAGGGAGGATGGAACCTCCAACACAACGTCATTACCATTTTTTTTTGCGTGTGGTATTTAAATCGATGTTAGTGTGTGCGTGTGTTGCATGTATTTATTTAAATAAAAATTATGTATATTTAATGAATCAACAGCCATAAAATTATTTATAAATCCCCATATAATTAAATACTAAATATTTAAGAAAGCAAAATAAATAATTTATGGTAAATAGTTTTGTTTTTAATTAACCTCAAAAAATGTGAAACTTTTGAATTGTGAGAGTACATATTTAATAAAATAGTGAATTTAAATCGAAGAGAAATATGACAAAGGTCGGTCGGAAACTTTGAAAATTTGTCAGCATTGACGGTTATAAAGACCGGGGAGAACTGTTGTTATTTGTATCTACTGAGAATCGTAAGTAGGGGAGAGGGGGGCACCTTTGAACAGCGCTCATAAAATCTTGGTTTAAATTTTTTCCGACCCGCCACCACATTTTTGTATATGGCAATCTTGTTCTTTATCTGTGTAAACCACTTTGGCTAGCTTTTTCAGTTGTCGACAAATTGTACATGGGTGACCATGTTTTCGCAGTGTAATTGTAAACTTTTATTCTTTTGGTTGTAAGGGCGCACTAAGAATTCTGTGATATATTTTAATAAATAAATGCATTTATGATATGTTTGAACAAAATACATTTATATTTTAACATAAACACTGTAAAAAACCAAGCCGTTCAAAAATGTCAAGCCCTGTTCAAAGGTTCCCCCCTGGGGGGCAGTTTTGAACAGTTGACTTCCTCCCTTAAAACAGCAATAAAATACAGTAAAATCCCGATAATTCGTAATGTCAAGGGACCGACGGTTTTATACGAATTAACGAGGTTTTCGAATTAGCGGTAGGAAGCAAGAAAAAATACGAATTAACGAGGTTTTTATTCAATCGTGAGTATACATACGTATTTAGGTACGTAAACCATGCGAGAAGTCAATCCTTAAGCTCCACGAATTCGCCTCCTTTTTTGCGAGACTCGCTACATACATTTTTTCACTCATTAATGATGTCGAGCTTTGTGCGAATAGATAGCGCCTAGTAGTGTTATCGTTTTGTGACATTTGCGGCGCCCGCTACTTTAAAAAGCACGAACGAAGAGAAAGAGATAAATAAACCAATTTAAGTTTACGAATTATCGAAGACAAATTACGAATTATAACAGGTATTTAGGCATTTCGTTGGAAAAAAATTTACGAATTATCGAGGGGACCGAAATGTATGGGATTTTTACGAATTATCGCGTTTTTTCCAAGGGACCGGCATTTTGTTACGAATAAGCGGGGTTACGAATTATCGGGATTTTACTGTATTTATATCAAGCTTAAAGTATGTCATATGTATATTCATTGTAAAGGTTACATATGTACCTATTAGTTAAAATTTATAAGAAACGAAAAATTATAAAATTAAAAATTTTATGAGACTTGAAACAAAAAGTGTTCAAAGGTGCCCCCTCTTCCCTACTGCTGAAATTAAAATATCGCAAAAAACGTGGTTATATGGGCGATGTATCATTAAATGGATTTAAGGGACCCCCGCCCATTCTCGGTTAACTTAGTTTTTTGATTTAATTTAAGTCTACACTAATTCAGGAATGTCCCTATAAAATTTCAAGTGAATACATCAAGAACTCTTGGAGATATAGCCAGTTTATTGTGTCTACATTAAGTGACGCAAGAGCGATTATCAAACTTTAAACGCATATTTCTCGAAGCAGTGTTTTTACGAATGGTGGGCACGATAAAAACTCATAATCTAATCGGTTCCAAATTTTGACACGTTTCTCTGGGTGTGTATAGCTATCGTATGAACTACGATAAAGCCAATCGGTGAATTTCTTATTAAGGAAGTTCTTATTTTTTTAACATTGTTTGTGGTCAAAAATAGGCGAATTTCCAAAAAAAGGTCCGCCATGTAGTTAATTTTTAGCGAAGTCAATAATCCTACATCATACGAGAGCCAGACATGTACTATTTCTATTACCCTTGAAATTTCCGCATTCCGATGTTCCAGTGAGGAGTTATTATGACCGCCATCAAAAATAAGGACTTTTTAATCACTAAAAACAACAACATCAAAACTTTGCAAATTATTTTTTTTTCTTTTAAATCTTCAATTATATATGTGTAAATTTACAAACCTTAATATGCATTGTTATTCATTTACCAGCCAATGAAAATCTTGAAAATTTAAAATCGAGAATGGGTCCCCTCAAATGGATTTAAAACAAAATACCAGAAGTAAAAGGAGGAAAGAATTTACAGTCAATCAAACAAACAGTTTTCTCTGACGTTTCCAAAATTCCGAATAATAGCCAATTTGCTTAAAAAACGTGCCAGAAATACAGAACTTTGGAAGGTGCCTACAATAAAAAGTGTACAATCATATAGGGTTAGGCCTAAGAGTAGTATGAACATAGTGAAACCCGTATATTTATATGTAGGATCGAACCTACCTATGGAGCATAAATGTATACATGTTTAAACAGTTTGTACCAGATCACAGTGAGCATTTTTTTGGCATTTCCGGTAGCGGGGAAAAACTTATGTACAGTGAGCCACACTCAAAATAGCTACTTGTTTTTATAGCCTTCATCATACTGTGTACAGGGTATTATGTCTTTGTGCATATGTTTGTAACAAGCTAAAGGAAACGAGATAGACACATGGTTCCTTTCTGAGTCGATTTATGCATGTCCGTCCGTCTGTTGGTGTTAAATTGTGAACAAAGTACAGCTCGCATTTATAATCCGATTTGGATGAAATTTGGTACCGCTCATTTGTTGGTCCAAGGACGGACCCTATTGAAATTGGGGAAAATCAGTTTAGATTTAGATATAGCTCCCATATATATTTTCGGGCGATTTTATGTAAATAGTGTACTAAAGTCCCTATATTTACTTCAATTTGCCACAGCGTACTGAATCAAGAGTGATGTGAGCTAAGTTTTGTGAAAATAGGTTCAGATTTAGATATAGCTTCCATAAATAGTTCCGTCCGTTTTAATGTAAATGGTACACCAATGTCCCTATAATTCTTTCGATTTGCACGAAATTTGGCATAGCGTACTGAATTGAGTCTAGAATGATGTGTGTTAAATTCGTAAAAATTGGTTCAGATTTAGACTAAGCTCCTGTATATATATCCCTTCGATTGGTGCAGATGCAGGCACAGCTTCCATATATATTACAAACGGGTATCTGATTAAGACGACTATATACTTGCCCGAATGAAATGAAATTTAGCATACATGACACCCCAAGCGATCTCTGGCCCATAGTAATATCCGCTATATAATTATCATACGCGTTTTTTATGCAATCGAAAATTTTAGCCATACTTTCCAATATTATTTGTTTGCAAGTGGAGTTGGATTCATTGCAAACAAGTTTCAGAATCCCTTAGATGCATTGCCGAACATAACGCTTTTTATATTTGCATTAAATAATTTAACAAATTTTGTAATTAAATTCCAAAAGAATTTAAATGCATCCAAATCTGAAGATTTTGTACACCATGTCATGCCAGATTACATTTACGCTGACACTATCAAGTTTCATGTCCGTTAGACAGCATGACATGGCGGCATGCTTCCTTGTGTGTATATACATACATATTTATTATAGCGACACTATTAGTTCTACTGCTGCCCTCTTGTGATATCTTAAGTTGGTCTTTAGCAAATATTCTTTCATTTGGCAAAACAACTTCACCAAAGAAGAAGAAGAAGCAGCCGGAACATCCAACTCTAAAGATGAGACAATTTATTTCCTCCATTGCTGCTACTGCTACTGTGTTATCTTGTATAAGTGGTATGTGTCTCCTCTAAACCCTCTTACATATATTTTACAAAACTATTTTTGCACTCTTCTGCTCTTCTTCCATGCCGTTTGACCTTTGAACTTTGGGTTAATTACTATGTTAAGCATAAGACGACGGCTAATTCGTATTCACAAAGCATCGTCATAATCCAACCCACACGCCAAGCGGAATAAGAATCAAAGCTAGGCAAGACAAGACTATTGGGCGACGTTGAAAACGTTTAGTACGATTCGTTGTTTGTCGGTTTGGGGGGCGGGGGTTCTTGTGTTGGTGATATTTGTTGCAAAATTACTAAAAATATATACATTTAAAATTCAGATTAATGCTGTCGTTTTATATTCAAATCATTGTCATAATCCCAATTGTTGTGTTGTGTTCATATTCCTAGTAACTGAATCCAAAAAACGACAACAACAACAAAATAATAATAGTCGCCATGGGTCATATTCGACCGACAGGTCAAAGGACATTTAATTTTTATAATGCCACGTGGTGATTATTATAATCACCTTTTTAATAATATTTGCAAAGAGAATAAATACATTTTTGTAAAATGGCTATAAAGAATTGTGGAAGTTGATAGAACTTTTTGAAGTGTTGCAGAGCGATGATTACCAAACAAAGGCCCTAATATACTGATAATGTTTTCATCGTCATAGTTGAGGTGATTTTTAATATTTATAATATAAACATAAACATATTATGTTCGAAGAGCTAATATTTGAAAAGTGGTATATCGATTTCCTGGTTTAATTTTTACTTATTCCATGTTTTTTTCGGTTCTCAGTGATGTGAAAAAGGCCCACATATGACGCTTGTGGTAATACTGCAAGAATATGTCGTTCTGGAATTATACATGGGTGAACGATAATGTATCGGCACAATTGGAGTATATCTACTCAAGAGTGACTGTACATATATGGCTGGTCTAGTAATGAAAATGCGAATATTTATTATTGTATTCTCCAACATGATTTAAATATTATGTTATTGTCAGTTTCAGATAATTTAGAGGGAAGGGAGTAAACGATTTTATCCAAACTTTACACATCTTCAAACTTAAATGATGTTCGAAGATGGAGAATATTAGTCCACTCCTTCTGGTACTTCCCACAAAAAATGGTCAACATTTGGCTGAAACTTAATTTTGTAATATCACTTTGATTCAAACTTTGCAAATCGTATTAATTTTTCCAAACCTAGATCATGCCAGGAGATGGGATCCAACGATCCACTCCTTCTGGTTCATCCCCCACAAACATTCAAACACATACTTCTATATATAGGACTACCCTCTGCACAGATGGTCAACTAATCGATAAAAACATTTTCCTTATATAAAGCGAATTCAGTGTGTAGTAATTCCGTGGACCTCCACAAACCATAGGCTGGGGGTATTCATCTGTCGGCAACACCGACTGACACTTTTTACATATAACGATTTACGCATGTCCGTCAGTCTGTCTGTCCGTCTGTCGAAATCCCGATAGAGATCGCAATATTTAAGATAGAGCTCTGAAATGTTGCCAACACATTGCTGGTACTCCTAGAATTTTTGCTATATATCGGTCCTCTTTTTTGTGTAGCCCCATATAACGGTAACCTCCCAATTTTCGGTATTTTGCGGATTTTGTACACACATTGCTGGTACTCCTAGAATTTTTACTATATATCGGTCCACGTTTTTGTGTAGCCTCATATAACGGTATCTTCCCAATTTTCAGTATTTTGCGGATTTTGTACACGGGTTCCAACCGAATTGGCTGTAATTTGGTAATTGGGGCTCTAATTGTATAGCACATCTCCGTACCAAAAAAAAAAAAATAACCCCCATATAACATTACCGCCAATATTCGGTATTGGAGCTATAATTTTGTATTTGGGTTCTCATTGTATAGCATAAAAATGTTTAATATTGATCCACGTTTTTCAATCAAATTAATTGTAATATGGTATTTTGGGTTCTCATAACGGTACCACGACATCTCCCAACTAAAAATTTTTATTGACGACCCAAATCGATATTTTGAGAATTTTGGACACGTTTTTTAAACCGAATTTGCTGTAATTTGGTATTTTGTTTTCTCATTGGCTGTCAAATCTCAATACCAATAAATATCAATATTGATCTTTTTATTATAGTCCCATATAACGGTATTCCACTATTAGATATTTTGAGAGATGCAATCATCTTTTTCGATATTTTCAAGGTCCTGTCATAACATGAGTTTTCTCCTAAAAGCCCCCACTAATTTTAGATATTTTGATTGTCATCCTCATGGTGGAGGGTATAAAAAGTTCGGCTGTGACAAACTTAATATAGTTTTTACTTGATTTTTCCTATAATTGATCCGACATTTTGGATTCATTTCATTTGATTTCAAAGATCTGAATTCATATTTGCCATTATTGATCATAATTCAACAAAACGTTTCCAACAATAATTGGTTAAATTCAATTTGTTTTAAAAATTTGACAGCCATTTTCGATCCACCCTATTGAATGTATAAATTTTTCTTGCAGAATCTTAAACAGCGTCCCCGAAACATTTATTTGTGATATTTATTTATTTCATAAACCCCTGCTCTAATTATGGCTAAAAATCGGATATCTGGTCCATAGTGAAGTGGGCCAGAGATTCCATTCCAACCATTAAAATAAAAGTAAACGTAATTGTTTCTTTGTATCAAAAATGTTATTCCTTACTGTATATATTTCCAACAAACGTCTAATTTCCTCTCAACCGACACTGTGCAGACAATATAATATGCTAAGCAATCCATGTTTTCATCTTGAATTGTCATATAAAATAAAAAAAAAAACAGAATTAATACTCGTTAGCATGCAACATGTCGGTATTTAGGTTATCAACTTAACCCAGCAGAAATATTTCAAATCATCTGAGGTCATCTTAACAATCATTGTCATCATCATCGGCATCGGCTTCGACAACGCCGTCATTGTCATCCTTATGACGATGACAACGGTACCTTAACCCCCTTTCGAACATAGTTTTTTTTTTCTCTCGTCTGCTATAAAAGTTTGCAAACACACACACACATACACAGAGAACATCGCATAATAACCTACTCGAGATAATACCGAATTAAATATTTATGTTTGAAATTCAAGTAGGAAATGAATGCTGTTCTTTGCAAGGAGTAAACAAAAGGAAATCAAGGTTAGATTTTATGTCGCTTTTCATGCAATGAAATATTAAGAGCTTCGGTGGATAAATTTATTAATATGGGTTTCTGGAGAGAATTTGAAAATTTTTAAAATTGTGAAAATTTTTACTACAGAACAAACTTGTGAAGAAAGTGTCAAAGTGGGGAGGCAATATATGCCCTATTAAAGAACAGAAGCCTGCTCATATACATATTTAGAATATATTTAACCACTACTCCAAATGAAGTTGCGGACACTGATGTGTGTATAGATGTCCACAATTTCCTCGATGATTATCTTGAGAAATGGACAACTGTCTACACTATTAACTATTTTCCTTCATTTTTAAATACAACAAATTATCAAGCTCTCAACATCAATTTGATATTAATCTTCATAATATTATTTTTTCTCATTTCTTTTCAGCCTTTAGAATATAGACAACATCCATAGAAACACTCACTCACACACACCAACACACATACATCCAGTCATTGACTAAAGACAACTTCCTCTCTCTCTCCAACTGGCATTTGTAGCAGATTTATATCTGCTCAGAGAATGCCATATGAAAGAATGCACCACACACAACTGCATCAGACGACAACCGGTAACGGTATGATGGACTCGTTAAGCCTGCAATTACGAGATGCGGAAACGCGTCGTGCGGAAATCGAGAGAGCACATCAGGTAAGCCTTTAGTGGGGGCAATTTTAAGTGATAGCAAATTTAATAAATTAGTTTAGATTAACGGCTGAAAACGGCAAAAACAAAATCACTGAGATGTGAAAATAAATTTTGAAAATTGTTTTCAGGAAACCTTGGCACAAATTCGCACTCTCAGCTCCTCGGGCAGTCGTCAGGACATAGAAGCCATAGAAAATTTACAATCTCGTGCCAGAGAATTGGAGAAAAAGGTAAGTTTGTGGTGGATGGAATGAGATTAGTGGTGGAGTGTGATAAAGACTGCAATATTTTTATAATCGAAAATAGATAACGGTTAAACGAATTGCATTTTTATCGCAACGGGACCGCAAGAAATATAAAAAAAAATATTAAAAAATCTATAATATAATCTTCTGGTTTTTTAGGCTGCTTTGGAAAATGTCCGCTGCGAAGAATTACAAATTGAGTTATCCGCTGCCATGAAAACAAAATCTGCCCGCGCCAGCAATGAAGCAGATCTACACAATATGGCGGAAATGCGCAATGCTGCCGAAATGAGAAATCTAAATGAAATGCGCAACATTCAAGAGATGCGCAATAATGCCGCCGCTGCAGCAGCTGCTGCCACCGCCGCCTCCAATATGAGAAATATGTCTGATATGCGTAATGCGGCCGAATTGCGAAATATGACCGCCTCGGATATGCGCAATTTAACTGAAATGCGAAACATGTCGGAAATGCGTCAAATGGATATGCGAAATGCCGCCTCAGATATGCGTAGTGCCGCTTCGGATATGCGTAATGCCACATCAGATATGCGCAACATGTCCGATATGCGTTCGACAATTGGCGTCTCGTCGAGTGGCCCACCAGTATCATCGGGCACCACCACATCGGTTACCTGGGCGCCAACGATCGGTCGCGAGGATCAGGGTTCAGAGATCGATATCATAATGGCTAAAATTGAACAGGCACGTTTATCTCTAGCTAATGTATGTCCGTTTCTTCTTTTGTCTTTTTTGTGTGTCAAAATACACGTTTCATGTCAATCCATGAATGGTTCATGACGTCACAGTTAGTAATACATGCACCCCGTGAAAATATCCCCAAGCGCTTTTGATGCAATTGAATTTTATTCTCTTCTTATGTTATTGTTGTAGTTTAGATTGTTTAATTATTTTTAAGTAGTTTTTGTGTTTGCTTTGTATTTGTTATATATTATGTTTTATATATAATATTTTTTGTATATCGATATTTTTATAAGAATATCTCACAAAGTGTTCAAGGGACAGTATTTGATCAGTACCAGTCTCTCTGTCACTCTCTATGGATTTGCCATTTTTTCGATGTTCAAAGATTTTTAGATCTGAATATCCTGTTTTTCTTTTTGTTTTTTTTTATTTTTTTCGAATATAATGTTTAAAAAATTTAGAAACCCGGTTCTTTTTTCCTCGAAATTTATTTTTTGGAATTTTAGTGACATGAACAAATAACGCAAAATTTGTTGAAATATATGTACCATTAAAACATTAAAATATCGATTTCTCCTCTTGGAGAACCCAACATAAAATTATATGAGGAATATTTTTGTAGAATATTGCGAGGATTAAAAATTGAATCTTGTTTTAATTGGAGTCCGGTTTAATAAATTAAGGACGAAAAGGACACATCCTTGTGTCTGCTTTCGAGCTAGAAGGGCGAAATGTTTTACAAAAAAATCCTCATTCGATTTGATCTGAAGTAATACTTACAATAACTACAAATCAATTATAATAGTAATTATAATAAGAAATTATCACGTCATATCTCCGAACTTATGGCGAATTTTTCCTTCTGGGGTTTTCATATAATCACCAAGGTCTTTCATCCCCATTAGGAACTTTCTACCCCCGCCCAAAATCTTGTCGCACAGTGCAATTATATTTAAATCCATAATTCAAAGTCCTCATAAGTTGGAGGTTTTTTTCCGAGATAATTGTGATTCGAGTTATGGAAGTTCGACTGGAACTATCCCATATAAAAAAGGTGAACCAAAGTGACGAAATTTTGCATAGCCTAAACTAACCATAAAATTATATTTGACCCAACCATATTAAGTCTAAAACGGCTCAGATAAAATATAAATAGTCCGATTTGATGTTTGTCCAATCAAATGGGAATTTGTCACATTCAACCAAATACCTAAGAAGCGATTCCATAGAAAAAATCCCAAGGAGATCTGTAACTTATTATGGAAATTTTTTACTAAAATCTCAAAATTTGTTATGCTGCTACTAAACATTACTAACCATGAACCGATGTTGCTTATTTTGACAGGGCAGTTTATAAAATGTTAAGGATTTTTTTAGATAGTAAATGGCGCCCAACTTATTTCCATATATATAAAAGAGCTCAGACTTAAGTGAGTGACTGACAGATCATCGCCCAGACGAAACGGCTAGAGCTATATACAGTAAAACGTGCTCAAAAAAGGACAGTTAATAAAATGTTAAGGATTTTTTTAGATAGTAAATGGCGCCCAACTTATTTCCATATATATATAAAAGAGCTTAGTGTTAAGTGAGTGACTGACAGATCATCGCCAAGACGAAACGGCTAAAGCTAGAAATGCTGAGTGTGGGTTGTTCTTGGTTTTTGCAAATTCTAACTAGAAGGGTACGAAAAGTACTAAAATATACCAAATATGGCACCCTATGTATTAGGCGAATGAGAAGATCTAGAATTTGGAATGTGAGTCACTGATGGAAAGTTAGAAAGATGTGCAAAAGGGTTTGTGGAAATTTGACCTATAAGTGTACTAAAAGTACTAAAATTTACTAAATTTAGTTCCAATTGTATATATATATATATATATTGAACATATTGAACAAATATAGCTAGAATCTTCAAATTTTAAATGGAATACAGGTAGGGAAGTGGTGTTGATGTACGGAAATGGTTTAAGACATTCGTACTTATGTGTATAAAAAGTACAAAATGGTACTAAATTTGGTACTGTTTGCATTCAGTTAAGTGTGTAGAGATGGAATCCTGATAATCGGAATTAGGACTACTATTGGAGTACAGGATTGAGGTAGCTTTGCAAAATCGTTCTTATTTGTACAAAAAATTTACAAAATGGTACTAAATTTGGTGCAAGATGGATTTATGTGAACAGATTTAGCTGAAGTCTTCAAATTGGGAATTGAAATGACTGTTGGAGTGTAGGACTGAGGTAGAGTATGAAATTCGTACTTATTAGTACGAAAGGTACTATATGGTACTAAATTTAATACAATTTGGGGTTTGCTTGGAAGGATAGAACTGAAAACCTGAAATTTGGAATTGAGATTCCTGTTGAAGATTGAGCTATAGAGACATGTTTGGAAACTCGTATTTATGTGTACGAAAAGTACTAAACGGCACTAGATTTGGTACAATTTGGATTTTGGTTGAATGGAGAGAGCTGGAAACCTAAAATTTTGACTAATGGTTGATGTTGGAATATAGAATTGAGATATGGAAGCATAGTATTTATGTGTACTAGATGGTACTATATTTTGTACAACGGATAGAGCTGGACTCCAGAATTTTGGAATTAAAATTACTGTTGGAGTGTAGGATTGACATAGTTTAGGGATTTTTTTGAATTGAATTTTGAATTAATATTACAGTTGGATTGCAGAATTGAGATATGTCGATAGTTTTGAAAATTCCGCATTATGTGTACTAAATGGTATAAAAATTGGTACAGTTTTGATTAAAGTTAACGGATAGAGATAGTAAACTTAAATTTGGAATAAAAATTACAGAATTTAGGAAGTATTGGAATTTCGTACTTATGGATACGAGAATTACTAAATGATACTAAATATGGTAGAATTCGTTTTGTGTGAGCGGGAATTCTAAAATTTGGATTTAAGTTTGAAAAAAATTGTTTTAAAAATACGTAATTATGTGTACTAAATGGTACTAAGTTTAGTACAATTTAGTTTTGAGTGAAAGGATAGAGATGGATGGATTTGAAAATAGTGTTGGAAATTCGAAGACATAAGTACGAAAAGTACTAAATGGTACTAAATATGGTACAATTTGGATCTCTGTAAACGGATAGGGCTGAACGTTGCAACTTAGTTTACTCTGGGAGTGTAGGAAAAGTACAGAATGATACCAAATCTGGTACAATTTAGTGAACAGATAGAGCTGAAATTCTTAAATATGGACTTACGATTGAAAGCAGGTTTGGAATATTGAGATTGGTTTGGTATATGGTACCAAATATGGTACAGAATGATACCAAATCTGGTATAATTTGGTTTTTAATGAACAGACAGAGCTGGAATTCTTAAATTTGGACTATTTGAAATCAGGATGAGGTAGATTTGGATATTCGTACTTATGAGTACGAAAGATACTAAATTTGGTACAATTTGGACTTTGGTATAAGTAAGATTACTTTTAGAGTGTAGGATTGATGTAGTTTTAGAAATTATTACTTATGAGTATGAAAATTACTAAATTTGAAAAAACAATTGGAGTTGGTTGAATTCTGAGATTTGGAATTTAGATTTCTGTTGAAGTGTAGTATTGAGCTATGGAGACAACTTTGGAAACTTGGAGTTTTATGTACCAATAGTAAATAGAAAATTCACTAAATTTTGAACAATTCGGATTTGGATAACGGAGAGAGCTGGAAACCTAAAATTTTGAATGTTTGTCGCTGACAGAGGGTTAGAAAGAAGGACCCAAGGGGTTTTTGGTACCAATTGGTACTAAAGAAGTAAGTACGAAGTAGCCGGTACTTTTCTAGTTTCCATATAATTAAAATTTTCGTTATTTCTGAAACAATGTTATGAGAGCTGAGTTATAATTACATTTACATCGATTTAAACAAATAGAGTAGTCAAATGACGCCCAATCTTGAAAATCCTGTAAATCAGACGACAACGGTCTGTAGTAGATTAGGTTTTATTCGGGATACCTTAGAGATATGACTACCAAAATTTATTTTAGATAGAAATTTGTTTCAAAATGGGATACAATTTAAATATAATAAAAATACCCGTTATTTTCGAAAATATGCCACGAACGGTTTCTGACCTAAATGTTAACTCAGACCACTTTGTAAGCATGGTAATGCAAGCTTTACGTTACATTTAATTAGTTCAATATTATTATTGTCAGATTTTCTGATCGCTATAGAGGTCATTATTTTTTGCAGAACGTCACATATTTCATACGGTGAAGGGAATCTGACCAAATACTTAGAAAGGCTGTTTAGATGATGACTAGTCAATATTCCGAAAGACAAATCTACCAAAACCTAAACGGACCAAATTTTGTATTTTATGGCGTAAATATTCACCTCTGGAAAATAAGACTTCGAAAATATGCCAGTGTTAAAAAGTCGAGCCGTTGACATATAATTTGTCAAAAGGGTGCAAATATCGGTAATTATTTGCAAAAGCTCAGAATATAGAACCGCAGAAAGGTAGATTTCCGTGGTAGTTGTGTAGGGTATCATATGTTCGTCCCCGTTTGACTTTACTGCTCCGCTCACTGGTTTTATTTTCACTTTAGTTTCCATTCGTGTAATATTATTACCCAATCTGCCCTTCCAAAAAATAAATCGACACTCGAAAGGCTTATTCCAATACATGGACCTAAATTAATTGTTTTCAGTAAAAAAAATACTGTCAACTTTTAAAAAACTTGAAACACAAATTACAAACAATTTTCATCGGCGACAAGGTTAAAACTTACAAAGCACTGCAAATGTGGAGTTCTCCTCATTTGGCGGTTATTACAAAAGAGCGTAGAGCATTTTCAATACTAACAGACGGACAACCCAAGTATTTTTATAATATCACTGCTTACTAAATATCCAATACATTAGATAAACATTTCAGCTCAGAAATATTCGATTTCAATATTTAGAAATAAATTTCAGAATTTCAGGGGGCTGGAAACTGCCAATATACTTTTAAAGATTCAAAGAATTTATGGTATATTTGCATTCTTCAGAATTTATGAAATTCAGAAATTTTATTTCTTTCGATGTGAGCATTTCATAACATACCGCTCATGATTCTAAAAATTGTTCACATTACTATTCTCTGTTTCAACAGGATAATCGAGTTTTGGCCGAACTAGAACATCCCCGGACATCAGCAGCATTATCAGCCATGCCATCAAGTTCCATATTGAATACAAATAGCGAATTTAAAACCATATCAAAAACAGGTAACTACCGAATCAAATTAATTTTAAACAACAAATTCTAATTCAAATCAATTTTTTCTTGCAGAACTTGAAGAAGAACTGAATCGTTATAAGCGAGCTGTATTGGGTGGTACGACCGGTGTAACGGCTGGGACCATTGGCAGTGGTGCTCTAACAGGCTATTCATCGGCCCTTACCTCAAGTCTACCCAATGGCAGCAGTGCTCCCGGCGGTGTTGTATCCAGCCTATCGGCGACTACCGCACACGCTCCGGGCACAGGTCTAACATCCATATCGGCTTTAGTGCCAAACTCAATCGGTGGCATTTCCTCGAGCATGAGCAGTCATGCCATAACCGCTGCAGCAGCATCTGCGGCATATGGTGGCGGGCATGCGGGTACATCGGCGGTGGACAAGCTGTTAAGTGGAACAAGTGGAATCACTGGCATTCCACCATTGCCGGTAAATATTCATACGATGAAGTCTATGCCATCAGCATTAAGTCAGGTAAACTACCACAATTCTTCAACTTCTACTACTACTACCGCTACAGCTAACTATTGATACAACAACTACAGCAATAGCATAGCAATAACCCACCAATCATACATGAGCATACATACATACTTACACCCGCTTAATTCGCATTATAAATCGCTTACTCATGATAATCACTCGCACGCACACACACATTACACAATTTTATCACCCATTCGTCGACATACACTGACTTTGCACAAAGTTTTGTTTTCTGTTTTCCATACTGTACATACATACATCCATATGTTTTCACGCATTTGTGCCTTGTTCGCATATTGAAGTAAAAATTAGGTCCGATAAGTTTTCATTCGCCCCTCACCAGCAACGGCACAATCCATTCATTCATTCATTCGTTCATTGCCTTTGTCAAACCGATTCGAATCAAACACTTCCTTGACCTGTCCAGACACAGTGGATCACCACCGCATTATCATACCACCCCTCGTTTTGTTTCGTTTCGATTCCCAGATATTATCAATGCTGTTCTGTGTGTGTGTATGTGTGTTCGCGCACACATTGTACAGTTTGTATATATGTGTGTATGCGTGCACTACTAGTTACTTCTACGTTACGTAGCAGCTGAACGTTAAGTGGACGTAATGGATGGCGTAATGTTATCGTTTCTTGTTTGCTTCTTTTTTATTCCTATTTTGCCTTTGTTCGTTCTGGCGCTTCCGTTAATGTTTTGTAAATATCAAGTGCCTACCTAATTGTATTGTTTCCTTCTAGTTCATTTCCTTTTGTTTTGTGTCTTTAGTTATCTGGACAGTTGATTTGGCTGTCTGTGAGTGTGTGTGTTTTTTCTTTCTGATATTATCTCAAATGTAATTTTCTGAGCAACGAGATTATTTAATTAATTTCACTTTTTGTTTTTTTTCGTTGATTTTTTGTATGGTTCTGTCACATACAAGTTTACTTCTTCTGCACTATTTTGTTGGAGGATGCTAAGCCAATGTTCGAGAATTATTATTAATTTTCGTCATTTAGAATGGAAATGCGAATGGATGAGATTACATTTTTTCTTAAATTGTCAAGGGATCCAATTTTGTTGGTTGACCATGTGGAACATTTTCTTCGGATGTTTTTATTTTTAAGAAAAGTGTTGTGATTGAGGTTGGCTTTATTTGCAATGAAATTTCCACTATATTATACTGTCACGACTTCTGTTGTAATTAATAATGGGCAACATTTTGGGGACATTCTAAAAAGTGGACCTATCCAACAAAACCCTAAAACGTCAACCATTACCCAATAATTTAGAGGGCATAATTATATGAAGTTATACCTAAATATTGATTACTTCTGTTAGGAATATTTGGAATGACTCTAAATATTCAATATACCGAAAATCATACGATTTTTCTAAACGAATGTCGAGAATTACTATGCCCACAAAATATAAATTTCAGCATCCTTAAATGGAGATATCTTAAAATTCCACATTGAAATACTCAAATAAAATACTCAAAATACTGGAAAAAAAGTTACATGTGGCTACACTAAAAAAGGACCTCTGGTATAACTCATTTTCGGACCGAACCTTTTAGTTTTATATCTCGACATATAAAATACCTAATTTTAATTGGGATGAATCACTTTATAGGGGCTATGCCTAAATTTGGACCGTTACACTATATTTTCGAACCTGATCTTTTAGTTTTGTATTTCAATGTCCTTTAACGTTAGTATGATTCTTAGAATGCCATATTTTGTAGGATATAAACAGACAATTTCGAGTTCAGAATATTCCACATTATATGGTGGAATAAATATGGGGACAACTCCTACACGCGGATCAAATCAGTTGACTATTTTAATATATTGCGGAATACCGTTATATGGGGGCTCGAACTTAACATGCCAGCAGACAAAAGACAACTCTATGCAAAATTTTGGGGTATATCTCAATTCGTTAAGAGACTAGAGTGATTAAAATGGACAGACACATATGTAAATCATCATAGAATTTTACGCTGTTTATATTGGTTGGGGAAAAAGAAATCCATTATTTTTTCGGCAGATGGCTGTACTGATAGATTTCTCCCGAAGTATCGATAAAACAATTTCAGATTTATGCTCGTTGGAAGGGTGACATTTCGAAGTAAACAATTATTTTGCTGTTTTTTGTTTGGTTCATTATGTTGCCTGATACAGGGTGTTAAAAATTTATGTGAACAATGAGAAAATTCGGTACATTTTACAGTTTTTCTTTGATAAAGGCGAAAATGCAAGCCAAGCGGCTACAATTGTGAATGGTGTTTATGGTTCCGATATTCTAACAGAAAATTATGTGCAATCTTGGTTTTGGTTTGGCCAGAAGTGGACAACAGGTGAGGTGGCGTGTTCCACCAACCAACGCTGGGCCACCCATGCTTTTAAAGGTAACTCCATAATGCCTCTCTCATAGAAGTTCCGCTCTTTTTGTAAATCATCATTAAACAAATTTTGCAATGCAAGAAAAATAGGATAATTGCTTGGTGTCAATCCTGGCCTGTGCATTTAAACTTCCCAACCAAGCTTCCGAAGTTTCTGTTGAGTCACTGTAGATGTATGTGTCCTAGGGTTGTCCTGGTGGAAAACGACACCTCTCCTGTTGGCCAATTCCGGCCTTTTCTGGTCAATTGCTATCTTCAAATTGTCCACTTGTTGACAGTAGAGATCAGAATTTAGCGTTTGGCCATATGGAAGCAACTCATAATAAATAATCCCCTTCCAGTCCATTGCATAGCAGAACCTTCCTGGCCGTTAGTCCTGATTTGGCCACCGTTTAAGGTGTTTCACAGTTCTTTGACCACGATCGTTTTCGCTCAGGGTCATCGTGTGTGATCCATTTCTTATCTCCAGTCACTATCCGTTTAAGAAATGTTCAAGGCTTCGCAGATGGATTCCGTTTGGTCAAGACTTCGCAGATAGAGATTCGATCCATGCTATTTTTTTCTGTTAATTGGTGTGGCACCCAAACATCGGACTTCTTTTTGTATCCAGCTTAGTGTAAATGGTCGATTTTTAGCTCCTGGGCGATGTTACGACTGCTAACATCGGTCAACTTCGATCACTTCTCCAATTTTATCGACATTTTCGACGACCGGTCCAATGAATTTCTTTATCCCCAGCCCAATATAACTTTTTAACGAATGTAATAAACGTGATAATAGTTTGGCTCAAATCGGATACTCCATTCGCATCATATTATACAATTAATACAATAATTTTCAACAAAGTGTTTGTTATTTTTTTTTTTTTTTGGGAGATAAAAAAAGATTTGAACCGATATTTCCTATTTTAGAACTTGATTTAAGTTACGTTAATTAAATCGCCTACTCCCTTTGAAAATTATCAAGTTTTTATAATGTACTTATTATTTGAAAATCACGACGAAAACATGTTAATTTTTTTAGAATATTTGTAGGTGGAAAAATCTCGTCATGTAGTATTAAATTTAGGGAAAACCCTCAAGGACTCCAAATAGAGGCAGGATATGTTTTACAAAAAAAAAGACATGTCATCATAAAAATAACTCAATAACTCTATCCTCAAAAAAAATAGATAAGCCTTTTCTTAGCGAAAATAAGCAAAAGTAAAGTTTAAGTAAAAAAAATGCATCACGCCTAAAATTTGACCTATAACGAATTTATCATTCTGGGTTTTTAATATACTCACCAAGGACTTTGGAAATTTCCACCCACGTATAAGTATGACAATGACATTAAAACCCTTGAAAAGAACAAAATAGTTATTGAAGAATAAATACATGACTCATTAACCGTCCTTATTTGATCAGACCTCGTAGTTTGGATAAATATGAATACTAATTCTACTGTGTATACTTTGAGCATTTATTCTGGGACTTCAGACGGGTCTTCTGTAATATATTACAAGCTTAATGTTTAAACAACACTTTAAACACGATAAATCACAGCATATGTTTTTTTTCATAATTTAAATTTAAAAAATTATGTTTCCTGATTATATTTCCTTTCCCCACATCCCCACTCTCATCCTCTCAACTCTTTCAATGGTGTCATTTAGGTTTATATTGCGCTGTTCTGTTTATTATTGTTATTTCTTGAATTTCCGTTATGCATTGCCTTATTCAAATATTTAAAATGCAAATTGTCATCTGTGTTAAATGTTTAATGTTTTTTTCGTACTGTATTTCATTTTGTTGTTGCTTTTGCTTTGAACATTTTTAAATTTTTAATGTTTGCATGCTCTACGCTTTTACTCGTGCAACGTCAAGTACTTTGTTGACTGACTGGATGACTGAATGACGACGCTTGTGACTAAGAGTACTACTTCTAAAAATGTACCCTAACGAGTACACAATTATTAATTATAAACGTGTGTCCATGTGGGAGAGTGAGTGAGTATACGTGAGTGCGTGTGTGTGTGTGACAGAGTCCGTGCCCGAGTACAATGCAAATACAAAAATATATATTTTATACAGATAGGTCTTGGAAAATGGAGAAACACAAACTATTCCTTGGTTTCTATAAACGTAAATTTTAGGGGAAGTTGGTAATGGGTAAGGGTGGGTAATAGTATGTATTTATATATACAATATTGAAAAATTTTAGTCCTTGCTACTCAGGCTACAATTTCAATATTTTATATTCCTTGGACAAATATTTTTTACACAACAAAATTTTAAATATTAGTAAAATACATTTTACACAGGCCTACCTGTAGTCATTTCCCCCATTAAAACAATATAGCCTGGCTAACATTCCGCAACAATCCGTTCAACATATTTTCACATAACTGAACAACAATCGCTTTGTGGAATGCCAGCTCCATATACGAGTATATGGGGTAATAATGTATTAGGCATGTTCGTTCTGCCTCATACTCATATTACCACCGCCACCATAATTTTAAAGAGTTACACTATTTTTTTGCTTTCACAAAAATTTAGTTCATGGTTATTGTGGTTGGAAATTGGTAGGTTCTTTGGCCGGGTGGAGGCTTGCGTGGTGGTTTAAATATAAAATACGATTAGCTTCAATTATGGCTATTATTTAGATCGTTTAAAGGACAACCATCAAATCAACATGGCAATAAAATATATTTTCGTTTTCAAAAATAAATGGGTCAAAATAACTGATAAATGATCGAATCATTATTTTGTAGATAGGCGGCGGCATAGCCAATTTCTTGTATGTGCATGGGGGGTTTGGAGGGCTGTTGTTGTCTACCTGTTTGTGGTTTATTAAAAATGACAAGAAAATTGAGAATAACGGCGTTATTTTTTATTTTAAATGTGGCTTATTTAAAAAAGCCATTGATTCCGATTCACGATTGTGCGGAACATTAAATTATATTGAATTTTATGGCGAAACATCATCCATGGAATGTTTTTATTTAATTTTTTGCGATGAGCTGCAGCATCGAAGATGTAATAAAAAGTAAAGCCAGAGAAATACAACATACCCACCATTATACGACGCGTTTCGCCGTTGCTTAAGAGACTCACCAGTATGCCTGATGAGCTCCTTAATCTACGAAAGCATTACCTAGTTTCTAGGTGGAGCAATTACACTGTGCAGCACTAAAATCTGTATCCCTTAATAAGATCTACAAATTTAGCTTTGAGATAAAATTCAAAAAAAACAACATCATACTCAAAATGGCACAACTGTCAAAAAATATACATTTTCGAATATTTTTGTAATTTTTTTCGCACTGGGTATAGAACATGATATTAACAAAATATGATAGGCAAATAGTCAAAGGAAAAGCAGACAACTCTTCTTAAAACGCCGGTTGGATTGGATGACTTTTTCACATGGTCATACATGGTCTCACAAAGTCTCAAAACTGAACCAATTCACTATGGGTCAGGAATCAACATTTTTGGCAAAAAGTCTATTTCAGGTAGAGCTTATAAAACGTTATATATTTGAAATTGGGGGACTTTGAGCTTTACACCAGTAAACTTTTATAATATTGTGGGTCACTGTTTACAAGTTAGATGCGGTCAAACTCGACATTTTATATTATATTTTAGTGAACATGATTTACATTTGAAAAATGTTATGTAAACCACTCCTCTCTGATATACTTTCAACTTCTTGACTCACAAAATAATGACCTATCTTTATCAAAACAGGCATGCTTTTCTTCTCCATGTAAAATTTTGCGACGTTTGGACCATAATTGCGGTCTCAAAAACAACAGGTGTCTTCATTGGCCAGAACCCATCCTACATGCAAAATTTCTTGAAGATAGGTCCATAACTGTGGCCGTTTACAAATTATAATGGACAGACGGACGGACACACATGTCTAGATCGGCTCAGATAGTCGGCTGACAACATTGTTGTGTAGAAATTAAAATTGACTAACATAAAATGCTGGTGATGAAATAGGAAGATTTTAGTTTCACCCTCAATCAAATTGGCTGTAATCTTCCTAACAAAAATGGTAAATTTTGGTCCACTTTTTATGGTAGCCCCATAAACGGACTCCCCATTATTCCATATTTTGCATTATATTATAAAATTATTTTATAAAATTTCGAAATTTTGTTGGGAAGGTGCCAGAAGGAAGGACCAATATTTCACATCTTCGAACTCGATTTAACTTTGGATGAAATATTAGGTTATGGAAAAAAGAAATCCATTATTTTTATATAGGACTTTCTTTAACATGCTTCGGAATGTCCGATGCTTCAGAATGTCCAAATATTGACCGTTTTGTTGTATTATTTCTTGCCATTTTGAAGGTAATTTCATAATGCCTCTCTCATAGAAGTCCTGCTCCCTATTTGCAAAAAAACTGTAGTAGCCGATTTTCACAATCCTCCCCAGATACCAATTTTTATCATTAAAGAAAAATATGATAATCGTTTGGTGCCAAGTCCAAAAACTTCCAACCAAGCTTCCGAAGTTTCGGGCGTATCACTGTAGATGTGTGTGACCTAGCGTTATCCTGGTGGAACAATACACCTCTCCTGTTGGCTAATTCTGGCCGTTTATGGTAAATTGTAAATGGTTTAAAACAGTTTTATGGTAGATTCCTGAACGGACTCTACGATATGGGATGGTAAATGCCTTGTTAACATCGAAGTGAGGTACCAGCGAAATTCTTTTCGTTGGTCAGCTAAGTACTTCGCTTTGTTACAACAGACATTTGGGTTTTTTGTATAGAAACAATAAATAGCTTCTGGAGAGAATATCCCAACAAAAAACAAAGGGAACTGTTGAGGATCAGTGGCGTGATCCGAAACTATAGTCTTCCCTGCCTTACCCCTCGGCGAACAATACCATACGTTCCCTCTAAAAAATAATTGTTTTTTTTTATAAAAACAACAAACTGGGATTCAGCCTGACTATTTTGCAAAACCAAAAAAAAAAAACAATTTTTTTACTGCGAAATGTCACCCTTCCAACGAGCATAAATCTGAAATTGTTTGATCGATACTTTAGGAGAAATCTATCAGTACTGCCATCTGCCGAAAAAATAATGGATTTCTTTTTCCACAACATAATATTATGTGCAAAATTTGGATGAAATAGGTTATCGTGTGCATCAGCCACCCATACAGAGGAACATTTACATCGACTTCAAATTGTATGAAATGGGTTCGGCTCGAATAATCTTGGGGTCTAATATTGATATTTTGTTGAGGCACATTTTTGTCGTAGAAAAGTAGGTGCCAAATCAGTGCAGTACGTATGAGATCCGTCTATGATTTAGCTGCTCCAATGTCGCTGGTTTGAGCCGATATGTGAGAGCTCGTATTGTCATTGTACAAACTAGTCCATTTTCTCTTAAATGTTGTTATGCAAAAAAAAAATGTCGTATACCACTCAGAAGTTATAGTTCAATTCGCACGAAATAGTCCCGGAATAGTCGACCATTTGCTTTAAAATGGTCCTTTACACTACACATGAGGTGTATATTGTATATGTATATTCAATGTGTCATTCCGATTGCAATAACTCGGAATATTGAACTGAGATCGCAATGCCGGCATAAATTAAAAACAATTGATTTTTCAGGAAATGTGTTTTAAGTTTTCTATTGACTCACTTCAACAGCTTCTCAATCAGAGAGTGTAAGAGGTTTAGCGAAAATCACATTTTTTAATTTGCTGCAGGTCTTGCAGAAAATTTCTCATTGGTTCTTAAATTTTCTTACCAAAAAATTGAAATTTTGATTTTGACGTCATGTCATTTGTAAACCGTGAACCTCAACCTCAACCGTGATGCATTTTTGATCTACGAAGAGCACACCAAACACGACAACCCGTTTTAGCTGTCAGCATTTGGCTTTGGATTTTTATACCCTTTACCACACTGTGGTACAGGGTATTATGTCTTTGTGCATATTTTTGTAACAGGCAAAAGGAAACGAGATAGACACATGGTTCCTTTTGAGAACATGCATAGAATCACTTTCTGAGTCGATTTATGCATGTCCATGTCTGTCCATGTTAAATTGTAAACAAAGTACAGGTCGCATTTATGATCCGAATTGGATGAAATTTGGCATTGATCACTTGTTTGGCCCAAAGACGAACCCTATTGAAATTAGGGAAAATCGGTTCAGATCTAGATATAGCTCCCATATATATATTCGTCCGATTTAATGTAAACGGTCACTATATATCTTTCGCTTTGCACGAAATTTGGCACAGCGTAATGAATTAGGTCTAGAATGATGTGTGTAAAATTTCATATAAATCGGATCAGATTTAGATATAGCTCTAATATATGTTTTCGTCCGATTTAAGGTAAATGGTACACCAAAGTCCCTATGTATCTTTCGATTTGTACAAAATTTGGCACAGCGTAATGAATTAGGTCTAGAATAATGTGCGTAAAATTTCATAAAAATCGGTTCAGATTTAGATATAGCTCTCATATATGTTTTCGTCCGATTTAAGGTAAATGGTACACCAAAGTCCCTATGTATCTTTCGATTTGTACAAAATTTGGCACAGCGTAATGAATTAGGTCTAGAATAATGTGCGTAAAATTTCATAAAAATCGGTTCAGATTTAGATATAGCTCCCATATATATTTTCGTCCAATTTTTTGTAAATGGTGCACCAAAGTCCCTATATGTCTTTCGCTTTGCACGAAATTTGGCACAGCGTAATGAATTAGGTCTAGAATTATGTGAGTTAAGTTTCATGAAAATCGGTTCAGATTTAGTTATAGCTCCCATATACATTTTCGTCCGATTTAAGGTAAATGGTGTACAAAAGTCCTATATATCCTTCGATTTGCACGAAATTTGGGATAGCGTACTGAATTAAGTCTAGAAATATGTGTTTTTAATTTCGTAAAAATCGGTTCAAATTTAGATATAGATCCCATATATATTTTTGTCCGATTTTAAGTAAATGGTGCACCAAAGTCCCGGTTTACATTAAGATATTTTGCTTTAAATTAATTTACATAATTTTGTCCTATTGTTCGAAGCAACTCTATACCTGACCAAAATTTATAGGTTGCAGAAAGACCTGTTTAATTTCATGCTAATGGTCCCTCAAAAATGCGATGTCTGCTAGGATTCCATCTGTTGAATATACCCAAAGTGGTGAAGGGTATCATATAGTCGGCCCCATCCGACTTTACTACTTTCCTTACTGTTTTTTTTTTTTTTTTTTTTGATAGAGAACAACTAATTTTTATATCGAATATCGAAATATTATATCTTGTTTGGAATAGTTTTTAGTTTCATTGCTTAGGAGTCTCAAATGGTGGTCATTATGCTTTAAATGTACATTTCATTTTCTTTTTATTTTAATGATTTTAAGGGTTTGAAATATTACTCATATTTAAGACAAAATCTTACTGCAAAATAAATATCGTTCGTTTTTAAGCTAACTATTTCTTCTTTCGCCAATTAAAAAATGAAAATATTTACTCCTCTTCAATGCTTTCAAAATTCTATTCTATGCTTTTGATATGTGTATCTGTATGGGTGTTGATAATATGTTTTTTTTCTGCTAACGATGGCTTCTGCATGAATGTTTTCCATTTTCTTTTTTTTTATAATAGTCTATCTAACGTTTCTATTCTTCTTGTGTAAATCGACCACCACGCTCAAAACCTTCGTTCGTTCGTTGAAAGCATTCATCATCTCCAAAAATAAAAGGCTTTCATGGTCATCATGTGAACGCTTAACCATTGTTACGCTTTGCGAATATTTCGTGGGTCCAGTTGAAAGGACTCTTTCGTCACCAACCATCATTCATTTCGCTCGGCAGCAAATAGCAGCAACAGCGACATCGTGTGCTTGTGCTTTCATCATCTGTGGGTTTCCTTGCCAGTCAGCTGTGTGGACCCCGAAAAAGATAGATGAAAGGACAAGCAACAAAAAACAAAAAAAAAAGTTCATTAACGACTAACAACTATTTCGCTTGCTCGAACTAACAAAAATACAAAACACTCTCTTCCTTTTTGCTAAAAATAACAAACAACAACTGAAGAAGGAAAAACCCAAAGAAATTATAAAATGATTTCTTTATTTTTTCTATTCTTTTTTCTCTTTCTCTTCTCTCATTCTCTCTCTATATATATATGTATGCTTCTCTTTAATATCTATTATATATATGTGCTGTCGTCATATGTATCTTTGATTTCTTTTTCGTTGTATATCTTTTGCCTCTTCCCCTCTGCGTCTGTTCTACATACAACAATCAAATATACATATATAAAACTACAACTTTCTCGTACAACTTTGTGTTGTGTGTGTCGTAACTGCTGTGATATACATTTCATATCCGTTTCCGTTTCGACTATTATAAAATCGTTTCTTTTCTTCTCGTAAACTTTTTGTGTGTGTGTGTGTGGACAACTACGACAACTACAAACAACTATGGTATCCTTGTTTTATCAACATACTCTAAAATTTACACTCACACACATTCAAACAACATACATACACTCATCACACTGTGATGTGATCAATGTTTCCTGTACATATGTGTATGTGTGTGTGTCTATGCGTCTGCCTTTGTATCCTCATTTGTCTCTGTATTTCTCTATGTCTTTGTTTTTAATAAAAAACGACAACAACAAAACTACACAAAATGCAAATAATTACAACAACAACATCAACTAACCAATGCAATAAAACAAAAAACAACAATAATATTTATCCACCAAAAAAATCAAACAAAAAACGTTGCAATATTTTTTTCGAATTTTCAAATTCGAATTGTCAACACTGTCTACTTTGTATCTTTGTGTGTGTGTACTCAATTTTGCTTATAAAAACAAATAAAAAATCAAACAACCAATTACCAATATTGCAATAATAATAGCGTGGCACAATACAACTATACAATTTACAGAGCACAACTATGCCTATCCTCTCGCTGAACTCGCATAATTTACCCACGGGCACGAACAGTTACTCAGCCCTTGGGCTGAGTGGTACCGGTCCCACACCTGGCCTACCACCATTGGGCGCCTCTCTAACACATCCCTCAATCCCGGGACTGGATACAAGCGCTCTACTCGGCACCAGCGGTCTAACCGGATTGGGTACCGGTCTTGCCGGCACATCATCGCTTTATGGCCTCGGCAGTGGTGTTAGTGGGTTGGCACCCGGATTGCAGAACACTTTTGGTCCACCGCCTTCATTTCTCGACGTGGCCTCGTCCGCATCATATCCCTTCACATCGGCTGCCCTGCGCAATGCTACCAAAATGAAAATGTTGGAAGAGATCGATATACCGTTGACACGTTACGGAAATCGTAGTTCGCCTTGCTCACCGATACCACCTAATACCTGGGGCTTGGATGAATTCCAGGACAGTTTGATGCACAGTCGAAGTGGTTTAGCTTTAGCGCCATTGGATTTAGAAAGTAAGTGTATCACTTGAATTTCAAGTTTAGTTTTGAAACATAATTTTAGTTTCGAAGCAGATCCTTTAGTTTAAGCGCGTAATCGTACTGCTTGCTTCGTTAAACCAATACCCTTACCCCACTTTGTTCTTGTTTCTCATATCGTTTCTTTTAGCTCGCAATCATAATTTGAACAATGGCATCAGTGAACCTCAAGTGGATATGTTAGATATACCTGGCAAAGGACGTTGTTGTGTATTTATAGCACGTTTTCCTTACGATCCACCAGAGTAAGTACCGTACTATATATTTGACCTTCAACCTTTTATAAATGTAATTCCGGAACAGAAAGCTTTTTAAAACTATAAACCATTAAAAATAAAAGTTTTCAGTTTGAATGTGGGGTAGGTTCAGCGGGCCAGAGCCGTAACAAGAATTTATACGATAGGTCAAAAAAGAGACCCACAATGTTGTTTTCTTAAAAGCTATACATTTTTTAATATACTGTTTACGCAGCACAATAAATCACACAGTTACGTTGATATGTGAATAGGCGAGTAGCAGTGACGTCAGCTTTGGCACAGCGGAGTCCCAATGAGTGCGTCAATGCATCCCGAATAATATGGAGTATTGCTACAACCCTCAATTGGCCCTGCGCTCAGTATAGTCATGACTAAGTGCCAAGGCCTATTGTTTGTCTTACTAAAGCTCAGTTCAACCAAGGATCCGCGTCTTTTCTTCCTCCCAATCAAACTTAACTCACCAGCCATCAACAGACTTATTTAGATTTTATGAAATGCGTCTCCTTTTGTTGTTTTCTCCTGAAAGCAGTTGATTCCAATTTGACAGTTTTCCGTAGTGCCGATCTTTATGTGGGGACTATGTCAATCCAGTACCAATATCGAAATATTGCTTCAAATATGTTTTCAATCCCCAAGAACCCGGCATGCCAAATTAAGGCCATCAACCCTCACTTGGCCCTGCGCTTAGTCCAATCACCACTAAGATCCACGGCCTATTTTTGGCTTTTCTTCTTTCCTCCTCCAAATCTCACTTAACTCACCAGCCATCAACAAACGACTGGTCTCGATTATGTGAAATGCGTCTCCTTTAACAACTTTTCGGCTGATCAACTATTGTTGATTTCTCCGGAAAGCAGCTGACTCAGATTTGACAGTTTTCCGTAGTTCAACCATTTGTCTCCGGGGGTTCTAATGTTGTATTTTAATGATAGCTATATTCGAAAGGGGGCAGGTGTGGCAAAAATGCTTATGTCAAAACTATGCAAATGTGTTTTCCACCCTCTAAAACCTCGGAATGTCAAATTACATCCATTTCGGTGGGAAAATGCTGATTAGACCTTCAAAATAACGAAAATGTGGCGGCATCTTTATATGGGAATCTCTAGACAAGCAGAGCATGATGATTCTATGATGAGGCATATTTTCGTATCGTAAAAATGTATATATATCATCAGTAACCCTAAATCTGAGGTTGCAAAATTAAATCGTTTTTGGGTCGTCGTAGAGCACATTGTAAGATCGCAATAAAATACATAAGAAATATTCTTACTTACTTAGCTGACTTTCGTTCCATAAGCCGAGCTTTTGTGTAGTTTTTCGCGTTTGAAAGACCATTTTCGGCGATGTTGTCTTCGACTTGATCTTTCCAACGTGCGTAAGTACCCATGCTTTAGATCCGTATAACAGCACGGGTAGTATCAGCGTCTTGTAGAGTGTGAGTTTGGTCTGGCGGGAGGTGGCCTTGCTTTTCAGTTTTTTGCTCAGACCATAGTAGCATCGGTTGGCCATCACTATCCTTCTCCGAATTTCAAAACCGATGTCATTCGTTTTGTAGAAATATTCCAATTTTCATTAAAAACTAATCTTAACTTATGTGACACATTTCCATCTCGTTGACCCAAACAGTTACAGACAGTGTTGCCAAAACTTTGTTGAGGAAAAATGCTAGATTTTGTTCAAAAAAATGCTAGAAAGTGCTAAAAAAATTAAAAAAAGTGCCAGAAAAAAGTGCTAAAAATTTCTAGAACAAAATTGTTAATATCTAACAATGAAATATACATCGGTAGTTTTAGGGTACACCATCCCCCAACATTTGTTTTTTTTTAGCTTTTAGACACATTTTCAACTTAAATTTGTGTATATTTGTATATTGTGTTCTACATGGATATATAGTCTTCTTACTAGAACTTATCAATATTGGTCCACTTTTAAGGGTAGCCCTCATCAATTGAATTGGTTTTAATTTGATTGTTTAAATTTTGTTGAGTAAAAAATCTCCTTATTAATATGCGTCCATATTAAGGGGTGGCCCCCAGAGAGCGTCGGACACGCAACCGAATTGACTAAATTTGTTCTACTTTTTTTATGGTGTTTGAAATCTAGCTACTAAAATATAAATACTAATAATGTCCAAATTTGGTTAAGGTAAATAACTGTATTTTCACATTGCGTACAAATATGAAGACAATTATCAATTTTCGTCCCATTTGCATACTTTTAAGGATGTATAATCTCATTCCCAACAGCGACTTTAATATAAATCAAGTGAAAAAGCGTTAAGTTCGGCCGGGCCGAACTTTGGATACCCTCCACCATAGATATACTGACAGGTACTATACATGAAAATATAGGGAACATACCAAAAAGTGGACCTATACCGACATTTCTAAAAACGGATTATGTAAACCACAAATTTCAGAATTTTTAATGGATAATTGTACCCTCAGCCTAATGGCTAATGATGGTGTATACACTTTAACACGGTGAAAATGTGCCTCATCGAAATATTGGTTCTAGACCCCATGTTTCTTTGGACCAAATCCGTTTCCGAAAATTTAGGTTTCATCCAAACTTTGCCCATCTTATTATTTCTTCCAAACTTAGTTCAAATTTGAAGATGGTTAATATCAGTCCACTACCTCTGGAACCTCCACACAGGGGCTAGGTCTAAATGCGGATATAGTTCATTATCGAATCTTAAGATATAATTTTTTATCTCGCTTTCCTCCGCAGGTGATATGATTACAATAGAGTCTTAGAACCAAATTCAAAACGCGGAACAAATCAGATTACTATTTTAATATAAAACATATGCACCAAGACATAATACCCTGTACCACAGTGTGGTGAAGGGTATAAAAAGGGGGTTATATGGGGACTACCCCAAAAAGGGGGCGAATATTAATAATTTTTGGAAGGGAGATTTGTTACCATATGCGACTACAAAATACCAAATTGCAGCATTGGGGGAACCCTTATATGGGAGCTATGCTTAAACGTGGACCGATATATCCATCTTCGAACATGACCTGCCTGCAGAAT